>NC_056732.1:756938524-757031024 GCF_019279795.1 Protopterus annectens | reverse complement strand
AGAAAGTTCATAGGGGAGGAGGTTCCAGTGTTTTCCAACAGTGTTAGAAAAGAGGGAGTCTCCAGCTTTGTTGTTTGCTTTGTCAATATTTACAAGAAGTTTGTGTGCTGATTTTAGGGAGTTTAGGTTGTGGTAGGGGTGAATAAGAGTAGATAGTACAGGTGTTTTGTTAGGTTGATATAGAAGTTGATGGGTTATGGCTATTTGATTAATTTTTAGTTGTTGCTGAAATTCTAGCCAACCTAGTTGCTTTAGATTAGTACAGTGGTGGGTTCTAAAAGGGTTGCCTGTAGCAAATCTGGCTATGCTGTTTTCTAGCTTCAACAGATTCATTTTTGATAAGTTAGTATAAGTGGGTGAGGCATAGAGAAGGGGTGAGATAAGATGTGAGTGGGCAATAGTTATTCTAGATTCTGGAGTAAGGAAAGGTTTGATTTTGTAAAGAGAGCCTATTTTTTTATTAATATTTTTCAAAGTGTTGCTTATGTGGGTATCGAAGTTAAGGTTGTCGTCAATGGTAAAGCCTAGTAGTTTTGTAGTATAATCTTGTGATATAGGTGTGGCATTTTTAGATGTCATTGTAAAGTCTATGTAGGGAGATTTACTGGAAGGTGTGAAGAGGAGGAGTTTGGTTTTTTTGGGGGGTTTAGTAGGAGACAGCGTTGAGAAAACCATTCTTCTACAGAATTAAAAATGTGTTGAGTAAGGGAGTGAAGTTCAGAGACAGATTTTGCTGAGCAAATTAGTGTAGAATCGTCTGCGTATTGTATGCATGTAGCTTGAGGGACTACTTGTTGGAGGTCATTGATAAATAAAGAGAATAGAAGGGGGCCCAGAATGGACCCTTGTGGGACACCAATGTTAACTGGTAGCTGGGAAGATAGATTGGAGTTCCAGAGTACTGCTTGAAGTCTATTATTTAAGTAGGATTTAAACCAGTTAATAGGTTGAATTTCAAGTGACAAAGATTGAAGAATGTGTATGAGTATTTGGTGGTTGACCATGTCAAAAGCCTTGGACAGGTCTAAGAAAAGTGCTGAGGAAAGGGTGTTTTGGTTACGATTTTTGTTGATAGTGTCTGTAAAGGAGAGGAGGGCAGTGGTGGTACTATGGGAAGGTCTAAAACCGTGTTGGGCATTAGAGAGTAAGTTATTTTGAAGAAGATGGTCAAGCAGTTGCTTGTGTATACATCTTTTTATAATCTTAGATAAGGGAGAGAGTAGAGTAATAGGGCGGTAGTTGGAAATATCAGTTGAATTTCCACCCTTATGAAGAGGAATAATGTGGGAGATTTTCCAAAGTTTAGGTACGTATCCCTCAGTGATGGTTCTGTTGATCAGTATGGAGACTGGGTAGGCTATTGATTTGGCTGCTAATTGCAGGTATTCTGGAGGTAGTAGGTCAGCAGAGGGAGTACATGGTTTAAGTTTTTTGATAAGGGAAAGAATGTAAGATGTTGGAACAGGTTGGAAAAGAAATGGGGAGGTGGGTTTAAGTGGCTGTTAGGTATGTTTGTGTTTTTGCTGGAGAGTTGACTGGCTAGAGTTTGAATTGTTTCGGTGAAAAAGGAATTAAAGTCATTAGCAATGTGGTTAGGATTCTTTATGTCTGAGCCTTGTGGGTTGGGTGTGACAGGTTTACTTGGCTGTAGTAACTGCTTTATGTTTGCCCAGAACTTTTGTGGGTTATTTTGACAAGATTGCTGTGGTTTCAGGTAATAGTTTTTTTTATCGGTCATTATTGCTTTTTTGGCCTCATTTCTCAATTGTTTGAAATGTTGGTAATCAGTAGTGTTTTTAGTTAAGTGAGATTTTTTTCCAGATTTTATTTCTCAGATTGATTTTTTGTTTAGTTTCTGTTGAGAGCCAGGGGGCAGATTTACTTTTAATTCTAATAGAGTGAGCGGGGGCATGGTAGTTGAGTATGGCCAGAAACATAGCATTAAATAAGTCAACAGCTTCATCAAGAGGAGGGTCTTTTAAAGGTGACCAGTTACATGCTTTCAGTTCACTTTGAAATAGCTCAAGGTTGAATTTTTTTTTTGTTCTGATTGTTCTAGTTATGTTTTGGGTAGGGGGTTGGTTTTGAGCCTGATTATGTAAGTTAATATGTGATCACTTATACTATCAGGAAGGATTCCTGTTTCATAAGTATGGAGTTGACTGTTGGTGAGTATCCAATCTAAGGTACTTTCTTTTTTGTTAGTTTTATTTATTCTAGTGGGGCAGGTGATATTTTGAGAGAACCCGTGAAGGTTAATATGGTTAGTAGGGTGCTTGTTGTTGCAAGATTGCCAATCAATGTTTAAGTCACCTAGGATTATTGTTTCTTGGGGTAAGTTTAGTGATAGCCAACATAGGATGTTTTCAATGGTAGAAATATTATTACCTGGGGGGACATAGATGCAGATAATAAAGATAGATTTGACTGAGTTTAGTTTAAGTTTGGTAATAAGAATTTCAGCATTAGAGTCCTGAGGAGGTTTTTGGTGGAATGTGGTTATTTCAAGGCTTGATTTATATAAGATAGCTATTCCACCACCTTTTTTAGATAGTCTGTCAAGACGCAAGATTTTATAGCCAGGAGGGATGACTTCTGTGTCTTTTGTTGAAGGTTTTAACCAGGTTTCTGTTAGACAAATAATATCAAAGGAGTAGAGTTCTAAGAGAGCATATAATTGTGTTGTTTTATTATTAATGCTACGTATGTTGAGGTTAGCTATTGAGAGTGAGTTGTTAGGTTTTTTAAGTAAGGAGTTAGGAGTGGGGTTTTGATAAATGGTCTGATTTATAGAGGAGGTAATAGGACCTGGGTTAGGGTGAATATCTCCACTGTGGAGTGAGCATAGTAGGGTTAAATATATAGTGTTTGTATATTTACTTTGAGGAGGGGGTAGCCTATATACTTTATGTGGGTTATCCTATGATATTTAGGTAAAAGATAGCTAGGTGTGGAAGTGATGTTGATGTGATGATTATGGTTGGTTGGAATTGAAGAGGTAGAATGTTTAGTTGGGTTGGGTAGGTGTGATAGTAGAGGGTGTTCATAGGAGGTTGTAATGTATGCTAATATTAAAGGTGAAAGAAGTGAGAGCATAAGTAAGGCATGTATGAGTACTAGGGAGGGGAGTTTATACATTGTAAAGGTGGATAGTAAGTTCAAGTTATAATTTAAGTGTAGGTGTAGGTGTAAGTGTAAGTGTAGGTGGTGTGTTATTGTATATACATATATATATATATATATATATATATATATATATATATATATATATATATATATATATATGTGTGTGTGTAACTACACATATACACACAGAGATATGTATAGGAAGATACATATGTAGAGGGTGCACACAATACAGACCAGCCACTATGCCTACAGTTGTCACCTTACCAACCAGACACTGTATGAGCCACCCGTACAAATGACAATTGTTGCCTGCAACATATACCCACAGAGAGGTCAAAGGATATAACAACAAACACAGGTTTGCATACATGGGAATGCTTTATTTGTGTACTATTACAGTTGTATATGCCATGTCATATAGCTGTTTAGACTCTGACATACATATAAACAGACTAATGCAATTGTCAAACAGATAAATTAATACAGTATTCTGGCAAGGTTTACATATGTTGCTGTCCAGGTCAAGGCCTTCAAGTAGTACAACAGTAAAGACAGACTGGGCCACAAGATAACAATCAATCAACAGTAAGTAATGCAAATGTATAGTCCAGCAGCCTCTAACTAAACTCTGTACACAATCCCTAGGGGGAAAAGACCTCAGTTGACACAATGGAATGTCTTTTTTATATAACAAGGCATAACTGATACCATCACAATCACACTGACAAACATAACAGTCTGTATGGCAGGAAACAGTAGGCCTGCATTTACCCAAGGTGAATTGTATGGTAATGTACATCCAGATAACTTAAGGCAGCTTACCCCTGATACCCCCACATGTTGTAACAGCCTAGGTTAGTTATGGTGCATCCCCACCCATAGACTGACATACAGGGACATATACCACTGTTACATACACTGGACTCTGGAGTGCATAAGGGCACACATGTCTTGTGTAGATGAAGCCCACACATATATGGACCTAACCCCACAATATGTGCGGGGGCCACAACAGTAGTGGGATGATGGCAGGAATGGCAGCATGACATACTCACATCCCACTACATAACAATCCCTGACAGCATGGCGTATGGACAAAGCCTGGTATGTAGGTGGAGGACAGAAGCTGGAACACAGGCCCATATTTGAAATAGTGTTGTCATACACTAAGCAAGTTGCTGGTGTTACAGGATAGTCTGCAACGTACCCTTAGTCAAGAATATGAAGTTAGAAACACAAATGGATGTAGCCATGTGCTGATAGCACTCAACACACACACTGTCAGTGATATATCTGACACAAGACCTGTGTGGTGGACAGACAAAACATAACAGGGACACCTCTGGCCATCAAGTGGATAGGCCCACAGTTGAGAGCTATGCAAACAGACTGCATTCCATGTTAAACTAGTATGTACACACAAACCATGTAATACTGGTGCTATACAATGCATACAATAACACTACTCACACTCTGTCTGTAGTTCTGGAACCTCATACAAATACGTAGCTGGCCTGAGTGTGTAAGTTCTCTTTTAAGAGGTATTGCTACCTGCTGTCTGTAACACTGCTGCCCACAAACAGGAAGGATGTCCACCATACAGGAAAGGTAAAGGGACCATGCCCACATGATGTAGGGATTTATAGTAGTGGGTTGCCATGACAGTGGTAATTGAAAGTACTACACAGCATGCTGCATGCAGGTGGCAAGTGGAGGACACTGATTGGTGCAGAAGCCATCATCTGATCATGTGCATCACCTACAAAATCTATGCTGCATTCTATTCAAAGCAGCTTAATCCATTTACTGGAGAGAGACTGAAAGAGAGTGGGAGAGAGAGACTGGAAGAGAGAGAGAGAGAGAGAGAGAGAGAGAGAGAGAGAGAGAAAGGCAAAAGAAAAAAAAAAAAAAAAAAAAAACATCCATCCAGCAAACTATCCAGAAGAGACATCATTCTCACAACAGGTATGCAAAGTATATATGCATGTAATTGACTGTTGTACTTAGTCCATAATAATGGGATAGATGATATGGAATGATTTATATGTGCCATCAGGTGTTGTAATGATGTTCAGCTGAACAACTGCTAATGACAATAGAGTCTGTCCCTGTGGGTAGTGGGGCATACTCATCAACTGTGCAGAGCAGCACTGACTGATAAGATGTAAGCCATCATAGTGTGTGTTGTGTAATGGGAAGCATGTATATTACTGTGACCAATAGCTGGTGGTGGAAGTAATGCCATAATGATGGGCATGTGGGTTCCACAGCCCACCACTTGCAGGATACTCAGGTTAACCTGTATTGTAGCATGCTAGAATGCCATAGATGTGTAATAGGGTTACCTGCAGTCTTGCCCTACATATACTCCTAATGTTAAGCTGTATCCATATGTGGCACCTGTCTGTGTTGTAGCAAGGCAGAACAGTGCAGCTGTGCAGGAAGGTGTTTTGAGATTGTGGACCTAATATCTGAATGTACCCCATATTTAGGTGTATATATATATATATATATATATATATATATATATATATATATATATATATATATATATAAAATTTATGTCCACATATATACAGATGCCCATATGTAGACATATATATAAACACATGTATACATAATATATATCTACATGGGTCTACTTCATTTGCCCTAACTTCCATTTGCCCGACACCCATTTGCCCGAGACCAAATGACCGAAATTTCATTTGACTGACACTTCATTTGACCGACAAGTATTATTGGCAAGAAAATGGGATATGCCCCCTTCCCCAGTGTAGTGTGACCCTGGAGTTAGAATATATAATTAGGGGGGATGTAGAGGCACAGCCCCCCACAATGGGGGGTGTGGGGTGTGAAGCCCCCCACTTCATTTCATATTATATTGTTTACTTTTGCTTTAATATTGCTTAGTAAAACAAAAGTAAGTGGGGGGCTTCACCCCCCACACACCCCATTGTGGGGGGCTGTGCCCCCCACACCTCCCCAACTATGTATTCTAACTCCTGGGTCTCACTACAGTGGGTAAGGGGGCATATCCCTTTTTCTTGCTAATTATACTTGTTGGTCAAATGAAGTGTCGGTCAAATGAAGTGTCGGTCAAATAAAATTTTGGTCTAATGGGGTCGGGCGAATGGGTGTCGGGCATTTGGAAGTTTGGGCAAATGAAGTAGACCCATCTACACATATACAGATATATATCTATATGCACATGTCTACATATATACAAACACACACACACATACACACACACACACACACAACTCACACATATATGTATTTAAATACATGTCCCCTATATTACCACCACAGTGCTGCATGCTATGTGTGAGGGAACAGCACACATAGCAATACACACAGATATATATACAGCTATCAGTGTGTTCAACATGGACGGGTATGTCACATATGAACCCCTTGTTGGGACCACATTGTCCTTGTCTGTGAAGTAGGGAATGGGACTATAGAGAAGTATGGCAGGTAGAGTTGTGGAGGTAGTCCAGGTTGGTATATATAGAGGACAGCCTACAGGGGTGGTATGCGACACATGTGGTGGGTAAACACCCTGGATGGTGTGTGTGGTCTGTGATGTGGAAGCTCCATGGACCCCAATATGGACACAATGGGAACAAGCCTCCCACCCATTGCTATGCACAACAGCAGTTCACTTCCTGAAGGTGCCTGGTCTGGAGGCTGATCAGGAGGAGCATGTGACCCTGTGAATGTGTACTGGGTGCCTCAAAGTGATGTAGCACAACCCACATGTGTCTGTGGAGTCCGCTATGGAACAGACCCTGGGCCTGACCTCAGAGGACAAGATCATGTCTGTGTGTGTCCCCAGGTGGGGGGACGACATCTCCTGAGGTGGTTCCACCTATAGGTAGTGCTGAACCAGTACATGAGGTGGCACAAGGGTGGGTCCCACATGTGATGTGGCCTGGTAACATGGGCAGATGAGTTTGGAGAGGTGGTTCTGCTGGCAAATATTCCCTAAACATGCTATTGTGTCACTATTATAGAACATATGTGGGTAGTAATAGTCTACACAATCCCAGAACATGTCCAACAGCATGCATAGATATCCCCAATAACAGAGAATATCAGATGTGCAGCAATCACATAGCAAGCATACCACAGGCTTATATGGAACAGTAGTGGCCCTGACAATGGCATGCAGGTGAATAGTCTGTAACAGGCCAGCAATGATAGTGTCCACACAGGGGAACATGGCTACAATCACATAGCACAAAGTGTGGTACAAAACAATATCTGTCCCACTGGTAGGTAAGCTGCAGCCATACCTATTGAGTTTTGTGTAGAGTTTGTTGTCGATGATATGGTGGGGGGGGGGTGACAGAGATGTGTATTAAGAACTGCGGTAACCTTGCTGTATAAGTTGCTTAGACCTGTTTCCATCTTTATGTCTTTCAGGCAAGATGTCACATGGATGGCTCCCTGCTTACTCAGCTGCTGAGAATAAAATAGTGCTAAACTACCTAATCCAGCACTACCCTATTCTGCTTGGCTGGGCTGCCCGAGAGCAGCAGGAGTGGACCACCATGTGGAAAGACCTAATCCACAGGGTCAATGATGTTGGACTGCACAACTGCAGTTATGAGCAGGTCTGGCATCATTGTTCTGACCTGCTTTGCAATGCCCGTTGGTGTGCTGCTGCAGTCCGGGGGGAACACATCGCAACAGGGTGGGGCCATTCCATCCATCCCCCCTGACACGTGTTGAGGAGCTCCTCACCAGCCTCGTGGCACCTGCCTGTCTGCATAGCCAACTGCCGGACACCATTGTGGAGGTGGGTGCTACCCACATACTGGCTGAGGAGCATGCAGGTAAGGCTGCAGGGCACATTAGTAGACCACTGTTGTGTATGCATTCGCATCTGTACAGGTAAATCATGCATATCTGACATGTCATAGATATAGTTTGTTGCTCCATAGTAGTAATAAACAGTTGTGCATACATGGTAGTATTGTGGACATGTACTGTTGATGTACTGTAATGCTGCACCCACCCTGTAGCAATGCCACAGGTGTGGCCACTGACTTTGTATCTCTCACCCTCTTATGTAGGTACCTCCGGTATACCACCAAGGCAGCAGCCTGTAACTGGTGAGTATCATTTATGTTGATGCTTGCCAATACACCAAGCATGTAATGGCTATGGTATATTCCATGCACAGATCTAACACACATACCAAGAATGCATGCTGTACATGTGCACATATTGTTGCTGTTAAATGCATGGCATCACAGTGGTGACCATGATGGAGTATTGGAAGGGTATGTCAGACACCTGCAAGATAACTAACATCCTGTCATTGTGGAATTTTTCCACAGGGAGTAACATAATGGTGGGAGACATGGCCTACAGTAGGGACATGCGTGAAACATCAGACATATACAGTGCAAAAACAGTGTATATACCCGTAGTACAATGGAAACTGTTACAGAGTTACACTATGGCATAACGTATTACTGTGGTCTACATTATCAGCTGGGACTAAGCTGTAACACGTGGTGTTCAGTGTATGGCACACTGCAAACTGACACACATGTGTAAGCTTTACTTGCATTTGCAAAAAGGCTGAAGGTGGGGAGGGGGTGTCAGCATGTTACACCAGTGCACTGCAACAGGTATCCTAAGGATGCTATGAATGGCCATATCTGCACACAGTCAGGTTCAGGAACTGTGGCAGATGTAACTCTACCCCCACAGCAATAGTGACGCCAGTGTGTGAACACAAAGGGATGTTTACATGAGTAGACGTTGCAATCATGCAGATTTGGGGGACATGTGTAGGGCAGACTGAACATACACTGGCAAATGCAGATGGCCCATGCTAGTATACCCCTGCCAGGAGTAGTGATTGCTGTAGTACACATAACAATAGGTACAACAAACTGTCATGATAAGGGTGTGCACACATATCCACACACTGAGTGTATGCATCACGGTCAGCATCCGCACACCTAACACATTCCGTAGACACTGCATGTGAATGTACAGGACATATGTCACATATTGGGCTCATGTACTGTTAATATATGAGGTGATGTGGTCCCATGGCAGATCAAGGAAGGGTGCGTCATATCAATAAGGGTGTGTACACTCCCCATAGCCATGGTATGCTCTGATGGTTGTCAGTGTAATAGTATTGTATTGGTTATACATGGTCCGCTGATGCTGATATCTGTAAAGCAGATATTAGGCATTCACAAATTACATCTGTCCACATATCATCCCAGGTATGTGTTGCTGAAAAACATAGGGGCTGTGAGCATTAGAGCTGACATAACTGATACAGTACTACACATTCAGCAATGGGTTGTACACCTGTGAGGTTTGGTGCACAGTACATGGCAGGGTGCTGAACAGATGCACAGGAATGCTATGTACATAGGTGCAGTGGTATCCAGTGGAAGGGGCATCACCTACTACCACAGCACATGCATCACACACATGTATACTGTTGCTAGCATGAATTGACTATAGCTGCACTGCATGCTGTTGTGTAACATATATTATGCATGTTGACAGATGGGTAATAGGAGGACTGTGTGTACTATCATTGTGCAACCTCACGTGTGTGTGTGTGTGTGTGTGTGTGTGTGTGTGTGTGTGTGTGTGTGTGTGTGTGTGTGTGTGTGTGTGTGTGTCAGTGGGTGGTTATTTTGTCTGTAGGGTCACTCTGGTGAAGTGGAGGGAGGTTGATGCATGTAGTATGCGTGTGTGCATGTATGTGTGTTTGTGTGGGTGTCCATGTATGCACATGTGTGATTGTGGGTTTGTTCATACAGCAGTACGTCCCTTTGGGATTGTGCTGTACATGGACATGGACTGACACATGACACACCAGGAATACTTGTCATGTATGTAATCACAGGACAGCTGATAGTATAATAATGTGTGTAGCATGGAACATGCATTGGAAGGGAAGGTAGACACCAGGTATACCTTTAATATTGCATTCAGCAGACAGGTGACTGACAACCCACGTATGCAGCACTACAGATGCATTGGGGAATTACTAGACAACACCAGGGAGTGTATCCATATATTACAGTTGTCACATGATAGGTTGATTGAGCAGCATACCTGGCATATACTGAGCAATACTTACACATGACACTCCAGTGTGTGATATTATGGAGTGAACATAGTTGCCCCTCACATATAGGGGCCATACCCGTGATGTCTGGACATAAACAGGGTGAACACTGATTGACAGCAGTAAGGCCATGTAAAACCACTCCACTCAGGTCAGGGGGGTAATGGAGTAACAGGTCTTGTGTTGTGATCACTTGTCTAGGCATTTAGAGGAATGATACGTTAATGAGTGGTGTTAATGAGTGTATGTTACCAAGTGTGATGCAGGATGGAGAACACATGCAAATAAACGTGGGACTGTCTGTAAAGTCACGGACAAGTAGGTATTAAGGTGGTGTGTGTGTGTGTGTGTGTGTGTGTGTGTGTGTGTGTGTGTGTGTGTGTGTGTGTGTGTGTGTGTGTGTGTGTGTGTGTACTGTTATGCAATGCTATACAGGTCTTAAAGTGCGTTTTTTGTTTTCCCCCACAGGTGGCAAGGTGGGTCAGGGTCCCTACTGCATGCATTCTGATGTTGGTATCCATACAGATACTGAAGATGATGATAGTACTGTTGAGGCATAGGTGGGGTTGTCAGGGGCCGAAACAGTGCCATCTTTTAACATCACCCTTTTAGCCACCCCAACCCCGCACAAAGTTTCAGTGCCAATAATACCCCATCATCAGTGGCCATAGTGGTGGGACAGCTGGCATTTGGTGGCAGTGCACAGGAGAGTGTGCTAACCATGCCTACTGTGTCTGGTCACAGTAGGCATAGCTGAATGTCCGTCAGGGCACCACATAGGCAGATGTCCAAGGGTGCTCGTAGTAGAGCCGCTGGTCAACATGCCCCTGGCAGATGCGCCACAACTGGTACCACCAAGCACATGTTTCAGGCTATCATGGTAGTGCAGGCACATATGGAATGTTACACCAGACAGGACCTGAGGCTGCAGAGGCTGCTCTCATATCTGCAAGTGACAACTTCCATGAACTGTCTGGTGCTATCCGTTCTTATACCGAGCTCATGGATAGACAGTCTGGTGAGATGATGGCCGACATCGGCTGTGGTTTGTCTGTGCTTGAACATGTGGTGGGATTGCAGCGATGGACATGTGGACGTAGGCCAGCAACACCAACAGCTGGCAGTCAACGTGGATGTGCTAGGACATCAAGGGGCTCCCGTAGTGGCAGTACCAGCACTGGCACTGAAGGGGGTCGTTGTCCACATCTCACCACAGCAGGCCACGAGCACATTGTCCTGACCAGTCCCAGGTGGGACCTGGTTCCAGTGGACATCTGTGATCATCAGGGGAGAGAAGCACATTGAGGCCTGCACCTGGATGTGCCCATAAAACCACTGGCAGGCACAGCCCATGTATCCACGGCTGGAAGCAGTGAACTGCACACCCTACCAGGTATGGTCTGCACCGATCCATAAACACCTGTGTAGGGCAGCCACATGGCAGAACTGTGTGCATGTATACCCACACACTATACGAACACACCTAGGGCAACCCCATACCTACACACACCACATCACCATGCCCAGTTCACTTCATTACACCCTTCACCCACACACATGGTGTCAAATGTATGGCCCACCCTCGGCGTATGGCAAACCAACAACACACCCTGTGCATATCATCATATGCACACCCTGTGCATATGATGATACCAGTGCCACATCCCTGTCATCCATAACATCATTGCAGGGACGGGCTAATATGGTTCTGATGCACTCAGTGACGGTACTACAGTGTACCAAAGTACTGCAGTGTAACATGCTGTCAGGAGTAAAGTTTAATGCATACATCTCAGGTAGTGTAGCCATCCAGCAATGATAACAACCAACAATCCACTCTTTGAGCCAATAACCTACGACCACCAGTTAACAGCACCTTTATTCGATTCACATAAAATAATCCACTGTACAAAAAATAAATCCACAAAGACTGGTCAAGTGCTTTCGTCAATAGACTTCATCAGAACAGTTAATAATGACTACTATCACCATTTTTATATGTACCTGAGGCCATCAATTAAGAAGACCAATTCCCTCTTAAAGTAACAGTGTATTTTCAATCTTAAAAATTTAAAACTACACGTACAAAACTGTGTGTCTTATAAATCCGCAATTAATTATAAAATTTTCTAAAAATATATATTTTAAAATTGTATATTTTAAAATTGAAGTTGTCAGGGTTATAGAAATACAAGTACTTTTTTTAAAAGAACAAAATCAAAATTGTGTTGCCCGATATCTCAATTTGGGCTTTAAACTAATGTGTTCATTTAAACCAAGGGACACTGTGGCATTTAACCTCAACTGCCATCTAACCCCAGCCCAAAGCAACTGGTTACCCCAGTCACCCCCCCTGAAGTTCTTACCAACAATTTCCAAAATTCCAAACCTAAAATAGTGGTCAGAATGATTAGCTTTGATGAGTTTATATAAGGCGTTATTGTCATCCTTTTTCAAAATACTATACGTATGCTCATAAATTTTCCTACTCAAACGCCTTTCTGTTTTTCCAGCATAAAAATGACCACAGGTCTGGCAAACGGCTAAATATACTAGACCGTGGGAAGTACAAGTACCTGCCACAAAGTTAACTACTATTTGATTTGGTCCAAGTAAAACAAAAGGAGTGTCAGTGATAAACCTACAATAATCACAGGCCCCACATTTATAAGTACCTTTTCTATAACATTTTTTATCAGGAATTGGATTTTCTAATAAGTTCTTTAAATTCCGATTAACCTGATATGTAAAACGAGGGCCATCACCAACGATTTTAAGTAACTCCGTGTTCCCATTAAACATTGCCCAGTTGTTTTTAATGATGTTTTTAACTTACCTGTGATGTTTCACCGTAGGTTAATACCATGGCTTGTGTAAAATCTGTATCTACACCTATATTATGACTTCATCTTCACCTAATAATGGCATAAACCTAGTACCCCATTCAGAACACACCTGATCCTTAATATTGTTAATAAAAGTTAGTGGGTAACCTCGGACCCCAAACATACTGACTAATTTATCCACCTCTAATTTAAACAGGTCAAAATTTGAACACATACAGGCAACTCACACCATTTGCCCTTTTACTATATTCCTCTTTACAGATATTGGGTGGCTACTTGAAAATTCCAAATAGTCATTAGAAAATGTTGGTTATCGATATACACACGAAACAAAACAATTAGTATCCCTTCTTTCATTAATTTAACATCTAAGTAGTTAATATAAGAATTCCCACTGTCCCCAGTAAATTTAAAATAATCACGAACTTCATTCAAATAGTCCAAAAACTTATCGTGTGTCTCACCACCCTTCCACAAAATAAAAATGTCATCCAAAAATCTAAGATAACTTAACCAATATTCGTTATAAATTGACCCAAAAACATACTCTGTTTCCCATTTAAACATAACAAGGTTGACAAACAGTGGGGCACAACTATTCCCTATTGCCACACCCCTTGTTTGTCGAAAGAATTCACCACCAAAACAGAAAAAGTTATTTTTAAGAATCACTTCCATCAATTCTAAAATAAAATTAATCGTGCTATGACTCAAACTGGTTTTCTCCACCAAAACATCATAAAAGAATTCAAGCCCCTTGTCATGTGGGTTTGAAGTAAAGAGATCAACCACATCTATGGTGGAAAAACACACGTTCTTATCATAGTACTGTCTCTTAGTCCTCCGAAGAAAGTCCCATGAATCAATTAAGATGTGGTCAATAGGTACCAGTGCTTCTCTAACCGTACGGTCAATAAATACTCCTAATGGATAGGTAATACTATTCGGGCCTGAGATAATAAGCCTATAGGGTGGGTCAGAAACATCCTTATGCGTTTTAGGAATACCAAAGGCTGTAGGGATAGTAGGATGTTCAGCATTTAGGAAATTGAAAATTTCCTCATTATTACACCTTGGTATAATGAATCCTCCAATAATAATTTAATCTTTCTATAAGAAATGTTAATTTCATTTCTAGAAACACATTCTTATTTTGTTTCATCTTGCAATGCACAGACGATTTTGTTGTTATAATCTTCCATGTTAGCTGTTACCATACCCACTCCCTTATCAGGTTTTATAAACCTGATATCAGTATTACCTCTAAACCTATCCAATAAAAGTTTCTCAGTTTTACTTAGGTTAAAGATTTTTAATTTGTGCTCCCTAATGTTGTGATAAATCTCTTGGGAGCATACATTTTCAAAGGAATTCAGTAAAGGATGTAGTGGGGGGTTAAAGCAACTCTTTTTCTTAGGACAAACATTTGTTTTATTATTGATTCATTGTGAGTCTTTAAATAAAAATTTAAAATTTAACTTCCTCACAAACAGTTTTAATTCAATAAGAGTGTCACAAATGTTTTCCTTACTAGCTGGAACAAATTTAACCCCCTTCATAAGCAGGTGAAACAAATCTTTGTTAATTTCGACTCCTGCATAATTAAAAATATTAAATCCCCTGTAAGTGTAGACTAAACCATTACTTTGGACTACAATTGTCTCATCAGTCCCCATACCAAGACAGTTAACATGATCTAAGATTGGTGGTAACTGTTCTTTCTCCAAACATTTTGATTTCTGTAACTGTTCCGTCTCCCATCCCCCCTGTTGCCCCTAAAAAACCTTTATTATCTTCCTTATATTTATATTTATCCTGTAGCCTTGCTGACCTTCTAAGGGGTGGGTATTCAGAATCATATGTATTGTTAGTATTAGTTGGTCTACCACCTTGTGTAACCCTGTAATGATTCCCATCATTATTAGGTTGTTTATCAGGTAATTCTTCCCCTTCCAAATAAGCTTTAGGAAGTGGGTATGCAAGGTGGTTTTTGTACTCATATTCATCCCTTGACAACTTCTTCTTTTTTCTCTCTATGTTAACATTTACTTCATTTTCCTCCTTATCAAATAAAATGTTATACTTGTGATTATATCTAACAAAATAATTATCAATTAAAATCAAATTATTTAACTCGTCAACTTCTTTCAAATACTCATTAATTCTCTTGTTATTGATTTTTATAATAAACTCAATAGGTTCCAACCCGTGTCTGTCAAACATTTGCAATAATTCCAAACATTCGGGTTGTCCCTTTTTAACACCATTAGGAAACCTAAAAACTCTGAGTCCCTTAGGAACTCTTTTTTTATCTAAACATTCGTTTAAATAAGTATTGTCACATTGAAGTCCTCGTACTTTCAACAGTTTTGCCTCAAGGCCAACTAACCTGGAGTCAATACAGTTTGTTCTGTCGACTCTGTTACAGTCCTGGAGAAAAAAATGGTCGTTTTTAATCCACTCTTTAAGGCGATCGTGGGTTTCATTAATCCCTTGGCAACCTGTCCTAACTGCCGCATCACTGAAAGAAGGCTCCACGGTATTCTCATTGTTCCAAGCTCCCTGGTTAGTCCTACAAACAGTCTTAGGTGGTGGTTCCCTTCCTTCCCGGTTACCACTGACTTCCGAAATGCCGTTAACCGCAAGTGATGGGTTTTGAAGTTTAATGACAGCTTCCTGGAGCTCTGAAACCTTACTCATAAGGTTCAAAATAAGTTCCATAATGCGATCTCCTCCATCATTAATCTGCTGTCCGCAGGGGAAAGGAAAATTGTCCAATTCATCCTCGAAGAATGGTGAGAGTCCATTCTCCTCCATAATAGGTCTAGGTGGCTCAACACACCAAAATATAACCCGTAACAAAAAGTGGTGTGTAAAAGAGTGGAAACAACCACAAATAACAACCAACAATCCACTCTTTGAGCCAATAACCTACGACCACCAGTTAACAGCACCTTTATTCGATTCACATAAAATAATCCACTGTACAAAAAATAAATCCACAAAGACTGGTCAAGCTCTTTCATCAATAGACTTCATCAGAACAGTTAATAATGACTACTATCACCATTTTTATATGTACCTGTTGCCATCAATTAAGAAGTCCAATTCTCTATTAAAGTAACAGTGTATTTTCAATCTTAAAAATTTAAAACTACACATACAAAACTGTGTGTCTTATAAATCCACAATTAATTATAACATTTTCAAAAATATATATTTTAAAATTGTATATTTTAAAATTGAAGTTGTCAGGGTTATAGAAATACTAGTACTTTTTTTAAAAAAACAAAATCAAAATTGTGTTGCCCGATATTTCAATTCAGGCTTTAAACTAATGTGTTCATTTAAACCCAGGGACACTGTGGCATTTAACCTCAACTGCCATCTAACCTGAGCCCGAAGCAACTGGTTACCCCAGTCAACCCCCCTGAATTTCTTACCAACAATTTCCAAAATTCCAAACCAAAAATAGTAGTCAGAATGATTAGCTTTGATGTGTTTATATAAGGCATTATTGTCATCCGTTTTCAAAATACTATACATATGCTCATAAATTCTCCTACTCAAATGACTTTCTGTTTTTCCAACATAAAAATGACCACAGGTCTGGCAAACGGCTAAATATACTAGACCCTGGGAAGTACAAGTACCTGCCACAAAGTTAACTACTATTTGATTTGGTCCAAGTAAAACAAAAGGAGTGACAGTGATAAACCTACAATAATCACAGGCCCCACATTTATAGTACCTTTTCTATAACATTTTTTATCAGGAATTGGATTTTCTAATAAGTTCTTTAAATTCCGATTAACCCGATATGTAAAACGAGGGCCATCACCAAGGATTTTAAGTAACTCCGTGTTCCCTTTAAACATTGCCCAGTTGTTTTTAATGATGTTTTTAACTACCTGTGATGTTTCACTGTAGGTTAATACCATGGTTTGTGTAAAATCTGTATCTACACCTATATTATGACTAACCTTGTCTTCATCTTCACCTAATAATGGCTTAAACTTAGTTATTGGTTCAAAGAATGGATTGTTGGTTGTTATTTGTGGTTGTTTCCACTCTTTTACACACCACCTTTTGTTACGGGTTATATTTTGGTGTGTTGAGCCACCTAGACCTATTATGGAGGAGAATGGACTCTCGCCAGTCTTCGAGGATGAATTGCACAATTTTCCTTTCCCCTGCGGACAGCAGGTTAAGGACGGAGGAGATTGCATTATGGAACTTATTTTGAAACTTACAAGTAAGGTTTCAGAGCTCCAGGAAGCTGTCATTAAACTTCAAAACCCATTACTTCCGGTTAACGGTGTTTCGGAAGTCAGTGGTAACCGGGAAGGAAGGGAACCGCCACCTAAGACTGTTTGCAGGACTAACCAGGGGGCTCGGAACAATGAGAATACCGTGGAGCCTTCTTTCAGTGATGCGGCAGTTAGGACAGGTTGCCAAGGGATTAATCAACCCCACGATCGCCTTAAAGAGTGGATTAAAAATGACCATTTTTTTCTCTGGGACTGTAACAGAGTCGACAGAATGAACTGTATTGACTCCAGGTTAGTTGCCCTTGAGGCAAAACTGTTGAAATACGAGGACTTCAATGTGACAACGCTTATTTAAATGAATGTTTAGATAAAAAAAGAGTTCCTAAGGGACTCAGAGTTTTTAGGTTTCCTAATGGTGTTAAAAAGGGACAACCCGAATGTTTGGAATTATTGCATATGTTTGACAGACACAGGTTGGAACTTATTGAGTTTATTATAAAAATCAATAACAAGAGAATTAATGAGTATTTGAAAGAAGTTGACGAGTTAAATAATTTGATTTTAATTGATAATGATTTTGTTAGATATAATCACAAGTATAATGTTTTATTTGATAAGGTGGAACATGAAGTAAATATTAACATAGTGAGAAAAAAGAAGAAGTTGTCAAGGGATGAATACGAGTACAAAAACCACCTTGCATACCCACTTCCTAAAGCTTATTTGGAAGGGGAAGAATTACCTGATAAACAACCTAATAATGATGGGAATCATTACAGGGTTACACAAGGTGGTAGACCAACTAATACTAACAATACATATGATTCTGAATACCCACCCCTTAGAAGGTCAGCAAGGCTCCAGGATAAATATAAATATAGGGAAGATAATAAAGGTTTTTTAGCGGCAACAGGGGGGGATGGGAGACGGAACAGTTACAGAAATCAAAATGTTTGGAGAAAGAACAGTTACCACCAATCTTAGATCATGTTAACTGTCTTGGTATGGGGACTGATGAGACAATTGTAGTCCAAAGTAATGGTTTAGTCTACACTTACAGGGGATTTAATATTTTTAATTATGCAGGAGTCGAAATTAACAAAGATTTGTTTCACCTGCTTATGAAGGGGGTTAAATTTGTTCCAGCTAGTAAGGAAAACATTTGTGACACTCTTATTGAATTAAAACTGTTTGTGAGGAAGTTAAATTTTAAATTTTTATTTAAAGACTCACAATGAATCAATAATAAAACAAATGTTTGTCCTAAGAAAAAGAGTTGCTTTAACCCCCCACTACATCCTTTACTGAATTCCTTTGAAAATGTATGCTCCCAAGAGATTTATCACAAAATTAGGGAGCACAAATTAAAAACCTTTAACCTAAGTAAAACTGAGAAACTTTTATTGGCTAGGTTAATGGTAATACTGATATCAGGTTTATGAAACCTGATAAGGGAGGGGTATGGTAATAGCTAACACGGAGGATTCTAACAACAAAATCTTCTGTACGTTGCAAGATGAAACAAAATATGAATGTGTTTCTAGAAATGAAATTAACATTTCTTATAGAAAGATTAAATTATTATTGGAGGATTCATTATACCAAGGTGTAATTAATGAGGAAATTTTCAATTTCCTAAATGTTGAACATCTTATTATCCCTACAGCCTTTGGTATTCCTAAAACGCATAAGGATGTTTCTGACCCACCCTATAGGCTTATTATCTCAGGCCCGAATAGTATTACCTATCCATTAGGAGTATTTATTGACCGTATGGTTAGAGAAGCACTAGTACCTAATGACCGCATCTTAATTGATTCATGGGACTTTCTTCGGAGGACTAAGAGACAGTACTATGATAAGAACGTGGGTTTTTCCACCATAGATGTGGTTGATCTCTTTACTTCAATCCCACATGACAAGGGGCTTGAATTCTTTTATGATGTTTTGGTGGAGAAAACTAGTTTGAGTCATAGCACGATTAATTTTATTTTAGAATTGATGGAAGTCATTCTTAAAAATAACTTTTTCTGTTTTGGTGGTGAATTATTTCGACAAACAAGGGGTGTGGCAATGGGGAATAGTTGTGCCCCATTGTTTGCCAACCTTGTTATGTTTAAATGGGAAACAGAGTATGTTTTTGGGTCACTTTATAACGAATATTGGTTAATTTATCTTAGATTTTTGGAGAACATTTTTAATTTGTGGAAGGGTGGTAAGACACATGATAAGTTTTTGGACTATTTGAATGGAGTTTGTGATTATTTTAAATTTACTGGGGACAGTGGGAATTCTTATATTAACTACTTAGATGTTAAATTAATGAAAGAAGAGTGTACTAATTGTTTTGCTTCGTGTGTATATTGAAAACCAACATTTTCTAATGACTATTTGGAATTTTCAGCCACCCAATATCTGTAAAGAGGAATATAGTAAAAGGGCAAATGGTGCGAGTTGCCCGTATGTGTTCAAATTTTGACCTGTTTAAATTAGAGGTGGATAAATTAGTCAGTATGTTTGGGGTCCGAGGTTACCCACTAAGTTTTATTAATAATATTACGGATCAGTTGTGTTCTGAATGGGGTACTAGGTTTAAGCCATTATTAGGTGAAGATGAAGACAAGGTTAGTCATAATATAGGTGTAGATACAGATTTTACACAAACCATAGTATTAACCTATGGTGAAACATCACAGGTAGTTAAAAACATCATTAAAAACAACTGGGCAATGTTTAAAGGGAACACAGAGTTACTTAAAATCCTTGGTGATGGCCCTCGTTTTACATATCGGGTTAATCGGAATTTAAAAAACTTATTAGAAAATCCAATTCCTGATAAAAAATGTTATAGAAAAGGTACTTATAAATGTGGGGCCTGTGATTATTGTAGGTTTATCACTGACACTCCTTTTGTTTTACTTGGACCAAATCAAATAGTAGTTAACTTTGTGGCAGGTACTTGTACTTCCCAGGGTCTAGTATATTTAGCCGTTTGCCAGACCTGTGGTCATTTTTATGTTGGAAAAACAGAAAGACATTTGAGTAGGAGAATTTATGAGCATATGTATAGTATTTTGAAAAAGGATGACAATAACGCCTTATATAAGCACATCAAAGCTAATCATTCTGACCACTATTTTAGGTTTGGAATTTTGGAAATTGTTGGTAAGAACTTCAGGGGGGGTGACTGGGGTAATCAGTTGCTTCAGGCTGAGGTTAGATGGCAGTTGAGGTTAAATGGAGGTGGAGCTAGGAACTAAAATTTCTATTTAAGGAGTAAACTAAAACATTTCAGAGCTTTACCAGAAAGGCTCATCCAGACTCTGCTACACTTTGCTGTGAAGGAAAGGTTAGTTTGCTGTTATTTTTTGTATTACTGTATTGCCTTTCTATATTTTGAATACTGTAGTTTGGTTTCTTTACTTTGTGTTTTGCTTGCATTCTGTTTTAACAGCATATTAAAACTTCAAAAGAGACCACAGCTCTCTCTGTTCTGAGTCAGGCAGAATTTTTCCCGCCCTCCCACCCATTTAAGTTGTCTTGTTAAATACCACTGTCTTTCTAGTTGCCCGCCTCTTATCTTAATCTGACCATATATCTCATTTCTCTCTACTTTCACTGGCTTATGTGAGTAATCACAAAATCATCATTTTTGAAATCCCACCCTTCAATTATTTAAATTTATTGGCCATCCTACAGTATTTCATAGTACCAAAATACAAAAGTGACCACCCCTTTCAATCCATCTTGCTGTTTTAAAAATAGTAACTCTCCACTAAACCTTAACTTTTAAACAGGTAAAACTCAAGTTACCTACTTTCACATCTAACTTCTCTAGTGCACACTGCAGAGTACATTCTTTTCAATCTTACCTTTAAGCATCCCTATGACTAGCACTTTCTCTAATACCTGCTGGAAAGCACTAGGAAGCCTTAAACTCATACAAACACTGAACTCTCCTTGTTAACAAGGAGAAATTAATAGTAGGCACTAAACAGCCTATAATTGCAAAGTACCTTGCTAAGGAAACAGCTCCTATACTTTACAAAAAAAAAAAGCCCCAAACCAAGCATGTCCAAGGGTCAGCTTCCGGTGATTTCTCCTGTCCACCTGGTGAATCTGGGCATACTGGGGCAATGCAGCAATTGCCTCATGTACACAGACAACCCTCTCCTCCTACCACCCAACACTACAACCTGTGAGAGATGCACTTACATAGCCAAAATGGAAGCAAAGCTCTCTCCACCCAAGATTGTTCTAAACAGTCAAGAGGAGAAGGTTAACACCCACACTACATCTCAAGCAACACATAGCCCTTCAAAACCCGCACCACCAACACCCACATATAGCAACACTAAATCCACATATGCAGAGGCCCTTAACTGTAACCTGCCCAAGCAACAAAGACCTCTGAAGCAGAAACGCAAACAAACACCAATCACAACGAATGTGTCACATAGTTCACAACACCAGTGTGCCACCCAGCAACAGCCCCTAAGGCAAGACAATGTACCTAACACTTTAGTCATAGGTGACTCTATAGTCCGGCACACTGATGTCCCTCTCACCAGGTTGAATAAGGAGAAAATTACAGTCAGCTGCCTGTCGGGTGCCAGGATCCGCCACATAACGCATGAACTCAAGTCACTCCACAACAAGTACAAATATGACTCTGTCATTGTCCATGTTGGAGTGAATGTCTTGTGAAACCTCCCTGGACTACATGAAAGGAGACATGGAAGAGCTCTGGATCATGTGGCCCAGGCAGGTGACCCTAGCCCTGAGTAGCATCCCACCCTCCCAGAATGATACCACAATATAAGGATAAAATGATTGACTTCAACAATTGGCTAAGCTATGGTGTCACAAAATACTCATACATATGCCTCATAAATTCTCCCACTCAAATGCCTTTCTTGTTTTTCCAACGCATAAAATGACCACAGGTCTGGTAAACGGCTAAATATACTAGACCCTGGGAAGTACAAGTACCTGCCACAAAGTTAACTACTATTTGATTTGGTCCCAAGTGGAAACAAAGTGAGTGACAGTGATAAACCCACAATAATCACAGAATCTCCACATTTTATAGTACCTTTTTCTACTACATTTTGCCTCAGGAATTCGGATTTTCTAATAAGTTCTTTTCAAATTCCGATTAACCCGATATGTAAAACGAGGGCCATCACCAAGGATTTTAAGTAACTCCGTGTTCCTTTAAACATTGCCCAGTTGTTTTAATGATGTTTTAACTACCTGTGATGTTTCACTGTAGGTTAATACCATGGTTTGTGTAAAATCTGTATCTACACCTATGTTATGACTAACCTTGTCTTCATCTTCACCTAATAATGGCTTAAACTTAGTTGTTGGCTCAAAGAATGGATTGTTGGTTGTTATTTGTGGTTGTTTCCACTCTTTTACACACCACTTTTGTTACAATCGGGGTTATATTTTGGTGTGTTGAGCCACCTAGACCTATTATGGAGGAGAATGGACTCCCAGATCTTCGAGGATGAATTGCACAATTTTCCTTTCCCTCTGCGGACAGCAGGTTAAGGACAGGGAGATTGCATTATGGAACTTATTTTGAACCTTACGAGTAAGGTTTCAGAGCTCAAGGCTGTCATTAACTTCAAAACCCATTACTTCCGGTTAACGGTGTTTTGGAAGTCAGTGGTAACCGGGAAGGAAGGAACCGCCACCTAAGACTGTTTGCAGGACCCTGTGCCTGGAACAATGAGAATACCGTGAACTTCTTTCAGTGATCAGGCAGTTAGGACAGGTTGCCATTAATCAACCCCACGATCGCCTTAAAGAGTGGATTAAAAATGACCATTTTTTTCTCTGGGACTGTAACAGAGTCGACAGAATGAACTGTATTGACTCCAGGTTAGTTGCCCTTGAGGCAAAACTGTTGAAATACGAGGACTTCAATGTGACAACGCTTATTTAACTGGCAGCGAATGTTTAGATAAAAAGAGTTCCTAAGGACTCAGAGTTTTTAGGTTCCCTAATGGTGTTAAAAAGGGACAACCCGAATGTTTGGAATTATTGCATATGTTTGACAGACACGGGTTGGAACTTATTGAGTTTATTATAAAAATCAATAACAAATTGATGAGTATTTGAAAGTTGACGAGTTAAATAATTTGATTTTAATTGATAATGATTTTGTTAGATATAATCACAAGTATAATGTTTTATTTGATAAGGTGGAACATGAAGTAAATATTAACATAGTGAGAAAAAAGAAGAAGTTGTCAAGGGATGAATACGAGTACAAAAACCACCTTGCATACCCACTTCCTAAAGCTTATTTGGAAGGGGAAGAATTACCTGGTAAACAACCTAATAATGATGGGAATCATTACAGGGTTACACAAGGTGGTAGACCAACTAATACTAACAATACATATGATTCTGAATACCCACCCCTTAGAAGGTCAGCAAGGCTCCAGGATAAATATAAATATAGGGAAGATAATAAAGTTTTTTTAGCGGCAACAGGGGGGATGGGAGACGGAACAGTTACAGAAATCAAAATGTTTGGAGAAAGAACAGTTACCACCAATCTTAGATCATGTTAACTGTCTTGGTATGGGGACTGATGAACAATTGTAGTCCAAAGTAATAGTTTAGTCTACACTTACAGGATTTAATATTTTTAATTATGCAGGGTTAAAATTAACAAAGATTTGTTTCACCTGCTTATGAAGGGGGTTAAATTTGTTCCAGCTAGTAAGGAAAACATTTGTGACACTCTTATTGAATTAAAACTGTTTGTGAGGAAGTTAAATTTTAAATTTTTATTTAAAGACTCACAATGAATCAATAATAAAACAAATGTTTGTCCGAAGAAAAAGAGTTGCTTTAACCCCCCCACTACATCCTTTACTGAATTCCTTTGAAAATGTATGCTCCCAAGAGATTTATCACAAAATTAGGGAGCACAAATTAAAAACCTTTAACCTAAGTAAAACTGAGAAACTTTTATTGGCTAGGTTAATGGTAATACTGATATCAGGTTTATGAAACCTGATAAGGGAGGGGGTATGGTAATAGCTAACACGGAGGATTCTAACAACAAAATCTTCTGTACGTTGCAAGATGAAACAAAATACGAATGTGTTTCTAGAAATGAAATTAACATTTCTTATAGAAAGATTAAATTATTATTGGAGGATTCATTATACCAAGGTGTAATTAATGAGGAAATTTTCAATTTCCAAAATGTTGAACATCTTATTATCCCTACAGCCTTTGGTATTCCTAAAATGCATAAGGATGTTTCTGACCCACCCTATAGGCTTATTATCTCAGGCCCGAATAGTATTACCTATCCATTAGGAGTATTTATTGACTGTATGGTTAGAGAAGCACTAGTACCTAATGACCACATCTTAATTGATTCATGGGACTTTCTTCGGAGGACTAAGAGACAGTACTACAAGAACGTGGGTTTTTCCACCATAGATGTGGTTGATCTCTTTACTTCAATCCCACATGACAAGGGGCTTGAATTCTTTTATGATGTTTTGGTGGAGAAAACCAGTTTGAGTCATAGCACGATTAATTTTATTTTAGAATTGATGGAAGTGATTCTTAAAAATAACTTTTTCTGTTTTGGTGGTGAATTATTTCGACAAACAAGGGGTGTGGCAATGGGGAATAGTTGTGCCCCATTGTTTGCCAACCTTGTTATGTTTAAATGGGAAACAGAGTATGTTTTTTGGGTCACTTTATAACAAATATTGGTTAATTTATCTTAGATTTTTGGACAACATTTTTAATTTGTGGAAGGGTGGTAAGACACATGATAAGTTTTTGGACTATTTGAATGGAGTTTGTGATTATTTTAAATTTACTGGGGACAGTGGGAATTCTTATATTAACTACTTAGATGTTAAATTAATGAAAGAAGAGAGTACTAATTGTTTTGCTTCGTGTGTATATCGAAAACCAACATTTTCTAATGACTATTTGGAATTTTCAAGTAGCCACCCAATATCTGTAAAGAGGAATATAGTAAAAGGGCAAATGGTGCGAGTTGCCCGTATGTGTTCAAATTTTGACCTGTTTAAATTAGAGGTGGATAAATTAGTCAGTATGTTTGGGGTCCGAGGTTACCCACTAAGTTTTATTAATAATATTAAGGATCAGTTGTGTTCTGAATGGGGTACTAGGTTTAAGCCATTATTAGGTGAAGATGAAGACAAGGTTAGTCATAATATAGGTGTAGATATAGATTTTACACAAACCATAGTATTAACCTATGGTGAAACATCACAGGTAGTTAAAAACATCATTAAAAACAACTGGACAATGTTTAAAGGGAACACAGAGTTACTTAAAATCCTTGGTGATGGCCCTCGTTTTACATATCGGGTTAATCGGAATTTAAAGAACTTATTAGAAAATCCAATTCCTGATAAAAAATGTTATAGAAAAGGTACTTATAAATGTGGGGCCTGTGATTATTCTAGGTTTATCACTGACACTCCTTTTGTTTTACTTGGACCAAATCAAATAGTAGTTAACTTTGTGGCAGGTACTTGTACTTCCCAGGGTCTAGTATATTTAGCCGTTTGCCAGACCTGTGGTCATTTTTATGTTGGAAAAACAGAAAGGCATTTGAGTAGGAGAATTTATGAGCATATGTATAGTATTTTGAAAAAGGATGACAATAACGCCTTATATAAACACATCAAAGCTAATCATTCTGACCACTATTTTAGGTTTGGAATTTTGGAAATTGTTGATAAGAACTTCAGGGGGGGTGACTGGAGTAATCAGTTGCTTCTGGCTGAGGTTAGATGGCAGTTGAGGTTAAATGCCACAGTGTCCCCGTGTTTAAATGAACACATTAGTTTAAAGCCCAAATTGAGATATCGGGCAACACAATTTTGATTTTGTTTTTTTCAAAAAAGTACTAGTATTTCTATAACCCTGACAACTTCAATTTTAAAATATACAATTTTAAAATATATATTTTTAGAAAATTTTATAATTAATTGTGGATTTATAAGACACACAGTTTTGTACGTGTAGTTTTAAATTTTTAAGATTGAAAATACACTGTTACTTTAATAGAGAATTGGTCTTCTTAATTGATGGCATCAGGTACATATAAAAATGGTGATAGTAGTCATTATTAACTGTTCTGATGAAGTCTATTGACGAAAGCGCTTGACCAGTCTTTGTGGATTTATTTTTTGTACAGTGGATTATTTTATGTGACTCGAATAAATGTGCTGTTAACTGGTGGTCGTATGTTATTGGCTCAAAGAGTGGATTGTTGGTTGTTATTTGTTTTTGTTTCCTCTCTTTTACACACCACTTTTCATCCAGCAATGATGCATTATAGCTGTTAGTAACACTGGGTGATTGTGGTTTCCATAATGTTATCCATTTGTGTTGTAGGTGTACATGTGTCAGCAGGAGGATGGTCTGCAGTCATTTGCCACAAGAGGCATGGCACTGTGGTGACACCTTGGCTGTGACATATCTGGGGTACAGTTGAACAAATGTCACAGGTTTGTATAACAGTTATTGCCTGTGCCACATGGACAGGTGACGCGCTGGGACGTGTATAATCTGCAATCTGATGTAGACCCATCCACATACACACACACTCTTACTTGGCAACACTGGGACT
The DNA here is from genome assembly GCF_019279795.1 of Protopterus annectens. Classification (NCBI taxonomy): domain Eukaryota; kingdom Metazoa; phylum Chordata; order Ceratodontiformes; family Protopteridae; genus Protopterus; species Protopterus annectens. The sequence continues at coordinate 757,003,997 of NC_056732.1, read as the reverse complement.
TGATGCCTACCTAGGTATGTAGTGCTACTGGAGTGTGTGGCTTTCATTGCACACCACACAGCATTTAGGGTGAGGTGTGTTCCAGGTTACATGTTTCATGCAGAACGTCCCCAGACATGTACAGTATGCTAATGTGGGATGTAATGGGTGTATATTGACAATATATAGAGTGACATACCTTCAAATACACATTAACAGGCACATAACAGGCAGACACATGTCTGAGAGACCTGGGCCTATTGCTGCTAACTTGACCATGTGTCCAATGTGTTACAGGTAGGCTGCAAACAGCACATACATAACTGGGCTGGATTGTGATATCAGTTACCTGTATGATTGATGGTGACAGTGGTCAACATAAAGTGGAATATGGGACATCTATCGAGTGTACCTTGGTGTAATGACAGTGTGCACAGCACCCAATTCTCCCAGAGAATATTGTACTCCCTGAAACCCATGATGACACTCTGACATACCCACCATCACACATTGCCCATGACTGTGATACAACCCATTGTATATCCCAACAGTGGTACTACAGGGATATGCATCTAATGCACATGCCACAGGCATAGTAGGGTGCTGAATTCTCATGCCTCACCTATGGGAAGAACAACACTATCTGTACTACTGTGTGGCAATGGGTATTGTAATAGGAGTAGGTGGCCTTGGAATGCTGTACCCTACAGATATACAGACATTCACACATACACACACTTGCCAGAACTCAATGGGTATCCCATGCTTATCGACCTATTTGTACAACACTGTTGTGCTGGTACTGCAAGGCTCATGTAGCCGGTAGGGAGAGGAGAATAACAGAATACATGTAATGTCCCATACAGCAGCAGCCACAACAGACTATGGCAATGGGTGTTGTAGTGGTTGTGAAGGCCCTCATGGAATTTCCAAGTACAGGTGTGCTAACACACAGACACTGCTATTCTCAGTAATGCACATGTACACATATGTCAGTACTGGGGTGCTTCGCTGCAGGTGGTCATAGCTGTGCACCTTGCTATTGTCCATGGAGAGAGGGTTGTGTAGGGGATGTGTGTACAGTGGTATCCTGCCATGTGGCAGCAGGCAATCTATCGACAGACACCACTGTGGTGACCCTCAGGATGAGAGTGACATACATCAGCCAATCCTCTGGGTGCCTCCTGCACATGGCCACTGAGGTGATCAAGTTGACATGTATGCAACATGTATTACAACACATGGTAAGTGTCTTTAATGAAGACCTGTACCCAAGCATGTTCTGTTTACTGTGGTAGTGTAGTGGAGGTACCTGTTGCATGTGGTGCATACAGGGTGTTGTCTCCTATATGTGTCACTTCTTACACAGCTGGGCAGACAATGTCAGTGTCAGTCAAGCATGGATTGCCTGTACATATCCCAGCTGGATACCTGCCATCTGCACATCTGTACAGGGACTGACAGTCATCAGCTTGGCAAGTAGCGATGCAGTAGGATGAATGTGTAGACAGACAGATGTTTGACAACAATATGCATGCCGTAACTACATGTTGGAAGCCCTCACTAACATGCTGTACAGATGGCAGTCTACTGTTACATTCCACATGTCGGACAATTATCCAGTAGGGGATATATTGTGACACAGCTCACACACCAGGGGCACAATGGGGAGGCCTCAGAGTCCAGCTATGCCTGCAGGTGTGCCTGTTGTCATTACTACATTTAGCACTCTACTCTTGCCTGGGAAAGCACTGTAAACAGTATTACAGCCATGATACACTACATGCCAGTGTGACAGCACGTACCCTGGGCTACTACCCCTGTATGTAACACATTCACATGGATAACAGTGCTGTACAGGCATCATATACTTGTGTGTCCCAGACATGACACTCACACCCCTTGCTACTGTAATGACAGCACATAGGCGCATGTATTGTACTTGGTATTACATACACTTATTACAGATGTCATTACCCTGCTATGTTATTGGACTGGGTGGTGAGAACTGGTTACCAAGGCTAAGCCATGCTTAGCAAGTATCAGCATTGCTCCAATATAACAGCTAAGCTGATTTGCACACTGGTGAGCAAAGCCTACACTGTGTAAGCACCTGTACATTTACCCATAGCTTAGCGCCACTTAGCTTCATGCAAACCCATGCAAATGTGCTTAAAGCTGCTCAAAACTGTCTTAACCACTCTGTATCCGACAGCCCTTGTTCTGCTGAGCAATAAAATGAACAGCCCTTGTAGGTCTTGAACTCAGAACCCTGTACACTATAGTCACAACACTTAACCACTACACCATGACCACTGTGAAGACGACTGTTGTTTTTCCAATATATATGTCAATACACTTATTGATTAGTATTGAACAATTGCCTTTACTTCCACAATTGTGTAGTACTTGTTATTCATAGTTTCATAGTAGTGTACTAGGCTATCTGCCCGGGGGCATTTATAAGCCTAGCCAACAGTGATGTGGCTTCCATACCCGTATTATATAGTTGCCTCTCTAGTAGTGACACATGTGGGACCCCATTATTTAGTAAACTATACCTCTGTCTAGTAGTGACACTGAGGTGACTCCCGGGGTAAACTTGCGATCTCCCATCCATGCATCGAGATTGTTCTTGAACAGTGCCAATGAAGGGCTCTGTCTCACATGAACTGGGATTTTGTTCCAGAGTATGGGTAACCTCTGTGTTATGAATCTATCCCTCCAGCATGTTCTATTCATATTTGTGCAGAGGTTGAAATCTTTAGCTCACGTGGTTCTGGTGGATTTGGATTTTTTGAGATGGAGCATGTCCATCAGTTCTTGGTTGGACATGGCCTATATGTTAGGCACAAATCACCTCTGAGCAGGTGGTATGCTACTGAATAGAGCTGGAGTTTCTTTAATCTAGCTGGATAAGGCACATGTTTGAGACCTATGATCCTCTTGGTGAGGTACTTCTGGGGTCTTTCCAGTTGTTGCATGTGCGGGTGAGATACATCCCAAATGGAGCATTATATTCAATCATGGGCCTGACAAGGGAGGAATATAGAGGTACAATGACCTCCTTTGATCTGGATGAGAATCCCTTCATGATGAGATGGGCAAGGTAGAATGTCTTTCTGACCACTTTGGCAACATGGTTGTCAAAGGAGAGGTCACTATCGACTTGAGTCCCCAGGTCTCTGATTACTTCTTCGTATTCAGTGGGTTGTCTACGTGATAATTTGTGGGTACTTTGTTTTTCCCAAAGGGGATGACCATACATTTTTGGCGTTAAGTTTGAGGCCATGATTCGGCACCAGTTGTCCGTTTCAGTGAGACCTTTCTGTAGGATGTGTGTGTCAGCAGGTGAATCAACTATGGCACCCAGTTTGCAGTCATCTGCAAACTTTGTCAGCCATAATCCTCCCATATTTGCTTTCACATCTGAGAAGTAAATGCGAATAAGAGTGGTCCCAAGACTGAGCCTGTGGGACACCACTCGTGACTGGTTTTGAGTCTGACATGGCTCCAGCAATTTTGACCTTATGGGTTCTGTTTTTAGCCAGTTTGCTACCCATCTTGTGACATATGGATTTACATTTAGGCTGCTGAGCTTGTCTATGATGCCAGAGTGTGGTATCGTGTCAAAGGCTTTAGCCAAGTCCAAGTAGGCAGTGTGGACAGCCTTGCCCTCGTCGATGGCACTAGTGACTGTCTTGAAGAAGTCAACCAGGTTTAAGAGGCAGGATCTGCCTTTACAAAACCGAACTGGGTGGGATCAAGGGTCTGCAGATCCCCAATGTCGCCATTTATGAGTTCCATGATGATTCTTTCCATAGCCTTAGAGACCAGGCTGGTCAGACTTATGGGGCGGTAGTTAACAGGGTCAGTAGAATTTCCCCCTTTGTGGAGTGGGACCACTGTTGCTGTGCGCCAGTGTTCAGGTACATATCCTGTAGTGAGGCTAAGATTGAATAAGCGTTCTTAGGTGCGGGTTTAGTTCATCTTGAAGTTCACGTAACACAACCGGGATACCATCGGGTCCCATAGATGCTGTGTTTTGCTTTGTTGAGTGCTGATTTCACCTGTATGTCTGTGATGACAGGTAGGTTACATTCAGCAGGGGTAATTACTACATCTTTAGGGGTGAGGGAGGAGAAATTTGCACTGAACCTATCTGCCAGAATATTGGCAATGTCGGTAGGGTCAGTGAATTTTTGTCGTTGTGTACTAACTCAGAGCATATCTGAGAATTTCCTCCCAAGGTTCTGACATAATTGAAGAAGGCCTTGTGATTGTCTTTGGTATCCTTGGCAATCTTTTTCTCAAAGTTTGCTTTAGATGTTTTTATGAGAGAACGTAGTTTTTTACTTGTGCTGATCAGGGAAGCCTTTCCTTTGTGGGATTTGGCTTTGTCCTGCAGTAGCTTCCTTCATTTGTTGTACAGTTTGTTTATAGCCGGGGTCCACCAAACCGGGCATTTTCCCTTTGTGGAGAGGGTCTTGGTTTTAGTTGGGATTGCTTGATCCATGCATTCTTGGAGATGTCCGTAGAAGGCTTTTGTGAAGGATTCAGCATTTTGGGATGTGGTTTCCATTAACCCAGTAGGCTTAAAGGATATAATTTCTGACTTAAGGAGCAAAGTCAGCTTTTGAAAGTTTTCACTGTAGTCTTTTGTTCTGGGGGTGGGGTGGGATATGTACATCCAACATGATCAGTTTATGATCAGATCTTACTAGTGAGGGTTTATATCCAGTGCAGCATTTGGGCCCCATGTTTGTGATAATCAGGTCAAGTATATTATCTCTCCTCGTAGAAGTGACCAGTTGCTCCATGGCATTTGAGTTAATGAATTCCAGGAATCTTTGGGCTAGGGTGTTTGGGCTAGAATAGTGGGCCCAGTCTATGTTGGGGTAGTTGAAGTCACCCAATATGATGGTGTTTGGTGTGACATTCATATCCTCCAGTGTTTTCAGGAATGCTTGATGGGATTCCTGGGATTGGGAGGGTGTTCTATAACATGCGACCAGTTGTATGGCAGTTTTGCCTATTGTGAGTAAAACTTGTATGGTTTCTGATGCTTCATGGGTAGCCACCAATCGAGAGGTGTAGGTGTCCCTTATGAAAATGGACACTCCCCTCCTTTGTGGTTCGGCCTGGAACTTGGCAAGCATGATATGAGGTATAGCCTGGTAGCGCTGGAGTGCTCTCAGGAGCCCTGAACCAGGTTTCAGTTACTGCACAGACATCAATGTTCTCCATACTGAGAAGTGCTTCGAGTGCCTGCATCTTGAGATTTAGACTTCTGGCGTTGAGCAGCATTACCCTTAATTTTTTCCATTTTGTTTTTATGGAGGTTGATTTGTCTTTTGAGCATTGCCTAAAAAAGGCACTATGGGGGTGGCAAGAGCCTTGGCCAGTATCCGGAAGCCCAGTGGTGACAGGTGCAAGCCATCCCTTGCGAAGCAACGTGGCCTATCCAGCATGTCATCCCAGGCTGACAGACATATTAATATGACTGTTGCATCACATAAATTGTTTTATCATAATGTACACATATCAGATACATAAGTGAGATACATCTGGGAAAGTATACACAACGATGATGTTTACACTTGACAGGAATATGGATATATACATATACATATGTTGATATATGTCTACATGCACATACACATGTATATTCATACATATATCTGTATACACATTTGTATAGTGCATCATATATATGGCCATGTGTAGATCTCTTTGTATACACACACACACACACACACACACACACACACACATATATATATATATATATATATATATATATATATATATATATATATATATGTATATATATATATATATATATATATATATGTATATATAGCTATATATGTATGTACATCCTATGTGTACAAATATTCCTATTTATGTAGATATATCTGTAGATATCTATAACTATATGTGCATACATATCTATTCTGATATACCTATTACTGTCAATATATATATCTAGATATCCATAAGTATATGGTCATATGTATCTATAACTGTAAATGTATAGACATATATTGCTGTGTATATGTATATATCTGAGTGTTTATATATGTATGCACTGACATGCATGCGTGCATTGCTTCACAGGTGTGTAGTGGTTGACTGTGCCAGAAGGCTATGCAAGGCTAGGGGAAAGATATTCCTTGGCATCAGGCCACATGACAATGGTCTGCAATGTGGCTCAGGGGTGTAGTGTCTGGATTGGCCCACACAAGTGGGTATTGTATTCACCATCCAGTCACCTGGGTAACTATTGTATGTTGCCATTGATGTGCAATGCTTGCCATGTATGTGTTCTTTAGTCCATGACATGGACACTGTCTGGGATGTGCACACGTCCCACATGCATGTACAGTGACATGTGGAACTGTACCTGGGGTGTCTGGCCCATGTTGTGTGCATAGATTATCATCAGATGTGCCAGTCCTGGCCTCATGTAGCGGGAACTGGTAATGGACAGCAGGTTGACCCTACAACTACATTGATAGCATGATACAGGTATTCCCCAGTGTTAGTGGCATCTGTCCATACAGGGCATGTGTTTAAGGCATGGTATGTCATTTGTGGGTCACATTTGATGCACCACAGGTGTTGGAGGCATCCAGTGGGGAACATAGTGAAGGTACATTGTCTGCATGTACGTGCCTATTGTACTGCTGGACAGGGTGCCATGCCCTCTGTAGTCCACTGCGATCACACCATGGTTACTATATGTGGGCAATATGCATGGTATTACCAACATAGCTGTTGTTGCCTAGGCAAGTGTGTTTGTGTATGAGACATGGGGTGAGAGTGTTCCCAGGGTACTACAAGGGTTGCTAACTTTGTTCATCAGGCCTAGATGTCACATGTAGGGGTATGGATTGGCACCCCAGCCTCTCGGCTATTTCACATCTGTTGTCCTTGTAAGATGGACATTGTGACATATAATAGGGCCACCATATAAGTAATTTGAAAAACCCATTCCACAATGAGTCCAGTTGTTACACACTCACAGCCACCTCCACACAGGACACAAATGGCAAATACAGACACTCACACTTGCCATGTCTGGGATTAGAACTCCAGTCTAACTAGTTTAGCACACTACAGCATTACACAGTTATAGGATGCGCCACAAAGATTATTGGAGTACTCCTCCCCCAGCGGTGTATTTCACTGGGATTGACATCTGCAGGCTTGCCAAAGAAGGTCAATTGAGGTTGTAGTGACTGTGAATGGCCTCAAAAGCATTGCACCCTACACAAAGAAACACACACACTTGCCATGTGTGTGACTAGAACTCCTACCAAAGTACTATATCACACTACAGCATTACGCCATTATAGGACACACCACGGAGATGATATTTCACTGTGAATACCATCAAAGTAGGGCAATAGATATTGTAGTGACTGTGGATGACCTCAAAAGCATTGCACACTACAGAGACAAAGAAACACACACACACACACACACACACAAACAAACATCCACACTTGCAATGTCTGGGAATAGAACCCCTATGAAACTACTATATCCCACTACAGCATTACACTGTTATAGGACACACCATGGTGATTACTGGGCTACTCTTTTCCCAAAGGTGTATTTCAAAGTGAATGACATCAGAAGTATTGCCAAAGTAGGGCATTTGAATTGTAGTGAGTGTGACTAGCCTAAAAAAACATTGATTTCTACACAGACACACAGACATGCACACAGTTGCCATGTCTGGGATTAAAACTCCTATCTGACTAGTTTATCAAACTACAGCATTATGCAGTTATAGGACACACCACAGAGATGACTGGGCTGCTCCTTTCCCAAAGGTGTATTTCAAAGTCAATGACATCAGCAGCCTTGCCAAAGTAGGGCATTTGAATTGTAGTGAGTGTGACTAGCCTAAAAGCATTGCTACTTACACAGACAGAGACACAAACACACATTTGCCATGTCTGGGATTAGAACTCCTACCAGTTTATTACACTACAACATTACACAGTTATAGGATGCACCATGGAGATTACTGGGATAGTCCTTTCCCAAAAGTGTATTTCAAAGTGAATGACATCAGCAGCCTTGCCAAAGTAGGACATCTGAATTGTAATGAGTGTGACTAGCCTAAAACGCATTGTTCCCTACACAGACAGAGAGACACACACACACACACACACACACACACACACACACACACACACACACACACACACACACACCCACACACACAGTTATCATGTCTGGGATTAGAAGTCCTACTTTAGTTTATCACACTACAGCATTACACAGTTATAGGATGCGCCAAGGAGATTACTGGGCTACTCTTTTCTCACAGTGAATGAAATCAGCAGCTTCTCTGATGTAGGGCATTTGAATTGTAGTGAGTGTGACTAGCCTAAAAAGCATTGCTCCCTAAACAGACAAAGGCACTCACACACAAACACACAGTTGCCATGTCTGGGATTAGATCTCCTTCCTGCCTAGTTTATTATACTACAGAATTTCAGAGTTATAGGATGTGCCACAGAGATTAGTGGGCTATTTCTTTCCCAAAGGTGTATTTCAAAGTGAATGACATCAGCAGGCTTGTCATAGTTGGGCTATGGGGAGGGCAGTGTGTGTGCATGGAGCATAACCCATTCATCTAGAGGTAGACACACCACACTCAGGTACACGCAGGTTTATATTCGCAGGTATGTATATATAACTGCTAGATGACTACTGACTTGTGGAGACATGTTGCACAGTTAGCACTTGCACCACAGAGTCTGTAATGCTGAGGGATACCAGTGGCTAATTTCTACAGTGAGTGACATTTACACATCATGTGGTTGTAGCCATTTGGCTGTGTGCCAGTTGGGACAGGCCTCATGATGGAAGGCTCTTTGTCACTGTCACTCTCTTCCACACATCTATGTATGTGTACTTTTGGCATAATTATAGTGTGTTGTCCTTGGATATATGCATGTATTCCTATCCAAAGTGTGTGCAAAGCATGACTGGTGCATACTGAGGAGTGTATGCACTAACATCTGCAACTGTCAGATGTGTATAGTCCACTGTTGTTGGCAGACATGGGTTTCATTTGTTTAAGTGTGTGAGCATGCCAAGTATGACCTTTCTGTATGTTGTTGTCTGACATTGCCTTCTCTAAGTGTGTGAGCATGCACAGTATGCCCTTCTGTATTGAATGTGTAGATCCATTCCAGGTAGTTTGTACTCCATTGCAGACCTTTGTGTTCTACACCTACAGGTAGCAAACTGTTTCTGCAGGATATCTGTAGATCAGTTGGCAATATGGGATCACACTGTGCAATGGATAGTGTGTACTGAAGGTGATTGTGTCTGTGCTGTTTCTGCTACATGGTACTGGTGTTAGCAGAGATATTCAGACGTGTACTGTTATACACTGTGATGTTTTATGTCCTCAAGTACTGTCAGGTGGACATTTTTGCTCACAGTTATGTCCTGGGGAACACAGGCTGAATGCAGCTGTGTCCAGTATTGTGGTCAAACGCCTACATATTCATGGAAAGTTATGCCATTCTGGAGGGGGAGCTGCAGACACTTGCTTTTGGATCTGTGTATCCAGTTCAGCATCTTGGTACAGTGTTGGAAGATGATCCCATACTTGTACATCCATCGACATGACAGTATGGTCTTATCTTGCTGTGGCAATACCTCACAGCTGTACAGATTCGCACAGGTTACCTAGAGGCAGGGGTCATAAGTCAGGACATTACCCCCTATTGTGGTGAGCAGGCAGGTTTGTAGCCACCCATGTTTGTGTTTGCAGCCAGGGATAGTATGTGCACATGGCTGTGTGTCAGACCTTGCACATTCCATGCTGCCCATGCACCCACCCCCTTCTATTATTCTGTCCTCTTCCATACATTATGCATAAATTCTCTGTTACTTTCCCTATAGTTATCTCCTCATCACAGCTGTGTTTTGGTGTCCACAGTTCATGCAGTCGGACATCGTGGACATGTTACTGTGGTTTGTCCACATGGCCTTGCATATGTCTTATGTGGAGTGTGTTATGTTGTTATTTGGGTGTCCATGACATAACATACATTGGCAGAATGGGTGAGACATGGGCCTTTTGCAGAGGCCTGTAGGCCATTTGGTGGTGATGCAGGCCAGCTGTAGTAGGCCATTGCATTCTGTCAGTCCTACAGTCCCAGACTGCTATACAGTATATTCCCTTGGGGTGACAGGGTAGATGTGCTAGGTGTTCATGCCAATACTTTCTATCAGTATTGATCAGGTGGTGTGGATGCTGGTAGGGTGCTACTTACAGCTAGGGACACACCTGTATGGGATACCTGCACTGCATGCTGCATTCTTTCCCTATTGCCATACCCAGGTGGGGGTCATATTGTACCCATTCCCAATAGCAGGGATACTACCAGAGTGATACCTGTGGGTGGTGTTTGGGTGAGCTGGGTGCATGTGTTTTATGGATACTATTTGCATCTGACTCACAGATATGCATAGAGAATTCCAGTTATGCTGGCTTGTGCAGGGACATCAGCCATTTCTAAATACATCAGTCCTATCACTTTTGTGATCTGTAAGTGTTCGGCCAGACAACATCGGTATTCCCTACTACAAACCCAGATAATGTAATGCATACCTGTATGTACAATTCCAAGGGTGTGTCCATTTCATGGTTACACATTATATACCGTACGTCTGGGGTACTCTTCCCTGTGTACTGCTTGTATATCTAGCCCAACAGTCATGCCATGTCCATCTTTCAGATGGTGACACATATTACCACCATACATTTACAATGGCTTACTGCTTGCATGTGTTATACTGGGGGGAATTGTCTTTGGCACTGCAGTTGTGAGGACTTGGCCCTGTCATCGGCAGTAGTGGGCAATGGCCACCAGGTCAAACCTCAACATGCATGCATACTGACCACTCTCACACAATATGAAACACATACCAACCTAACACACGCATACCTGCATATTGTACAAATGCTACAATCTATCCTGCTACCTTGGCCACCTCAGGTCATCTGTGCTCCACTGGTATTATACCTACACATACATGTTACTACATGTCTACATCGGATTGGAGGGGGGACACAACTGACTGTTACTACATTTCTAGATAGGATTTGTGGGGGGCACACCTGACTGTTACAATGTGTGTACATCGGACTGGGGAGCACACCATACTGTTACTACATGTCTAAATAGGAATGGGGGAAACACCTGACTGTTATTACACTTCTACACAGGATTGGGGGGGGCACACCTGACAGTTTCTACATTTCTACATAGGATTGGGAGGGCACACCTGACACTTGTACACATTTGCTATGACTGTACTCGTATGTCAGGTACTCCATTACATCCTGTATTCTAACCTATCATGCTGACTAGAGGCATATCAGTGTACTACAGCTCTTAGGTTTGATTGACCTAAATACCAGTTTCTGACTTCTTACCCTTCATAACTAACATACCCCTGCCTGACCTTCTCTAGTCTGTCTGTGTAGGCCTGAGGGGGAGGTTACCCATAGCCATCATTCAGAGGCCTTAGCACAGCCTTTGTTTGTGTTTGTCTATACCTGTCCTGTTGGCTGAGACTGTTGTTGGGTATCTGAACCTCTCTTACTGGCATGTATGAGTCATATGGACACACATATGGCCCAGCACATTTCGTGCAGTGGGTTTTGTCAGCATGTGTAGTACTGGCTACTATGGTGACACCAGTATTTGTTACAGATCTCATGGTGCCACTATAGGTGTCTACTATCTGCTGGCATCCCATTCAGCCACCCAATCACCTTGCATGCTCACATCCATGACATAGATATAAGTAACAACACATACTACTCCATTTGGCAATTGGTAAGGAGAGTGACTTACCTTGTGGGTGTGCCAGTATTGAGGATGGTGCTGGAGGCTGGCTATGCTGGATGGACATAGTATATTCCCTATACATGGTTGGGCACAGGTAGTGTCATGTTTGGCATCCCTTTTACTGTATGTGCGAGTCAGAGGGAGATGTCATTCCCTGGGTCCCTCCTGTGTCAGTGTATGTGCTATGTGTTGCCTCTTTGCCAAGGCCAGGGCATACTGGGCACACCTCCTTCTGCCTACTGGGGCAAGCTTAGTTTGTTCCTCCTCTGAGTCACACTGTGCCTGTGCAGGCCTTGGCAATGGTGGGGGGCTATGTGGCCCTGCCCCATGCTGTCCCTGCTGCAGCTGTTTCTGCAGGACTGTATTGTGTAGCATGGCACATACAATGACAATTTGAGTACATGTAGCTGGGGAGTACTGCAAGGCTCCACCGGATGTGTCCAGGCACCAGAATCATGACTTGAGCATCTCAAACACATGCTCTATTACAAATCTGGTCTGTGCGTGTGCCTCATTATGGAGTTCTTGTTCGGGTGTATGTGCATTACTGATGGGTGTCATCAGCCACAGCTCCAGTGCATAACCAGTATCCCCCACTAGGTGACAGTAAGGGATGTCCCCACTGGCAAATCTCTGGTACAGCTGAATCAGATGCCAGATGTGGGAATCATGATACCTTCCAGGCGAGCCAGCACACACATTCATTATAATGCCTTGGGCATCGCACACAACCTGGCAGTTGATGGAGGGGAAACCCTTGCGATTGATGTAGACCCTACCCCGCTCACCAGGTGGTGCTTTGATGCATATGTGAGTGCAGTCTATAGCATCCCCTACCTCTGGGTGTTCTGCTATTTGGTGGAAGAGATGCATATTGCTGGCCAACACCTCATGGGTGTTGGGGAAATATGCGTGCTCACCGGCATGTGCTGACATGGCATCCAGGAACTGGTGGAGTACCCTGGATGCTGATGCCTGTGAGATCCCCATTATATCTCCAGTTGGCCTTTGGAAGGAACCTGTAGCTATTATTCTTAGGCCTACACATACCTTGGTATCCACTGGGATGGGTTCCCCTCTGTAAGTTCTGTGTGTGAGGTGTGGCCAGCACAGCTCAACAATTTGCTGTAGGAGGTCCCTCTCCACCCTTTAGTGCTCCACTATCCGCAGCTCATGTAGCCCCTGGTAGGTTACACTGGGTCTGTACACTCTTCTCCGTCTCTTCCCTGTGGGTTGGTCAACAGCATTCTCATCCTCACCACCCTCAGCCTCTTCCACATGTTGATGTATGATGGCTATTGCAGCCCCTATCATTTTGTTGTTTTTGTTTGTTAAAATTCCACCACTTGTATACACCAGTGGTGTAGAGTATGTGGGAAAAACCAGAGGGAAAGGTGTTTGCATAGTTTATAGTAGAGTTCTGGGCTGGAATGGTCTGCTGCCTGTGTAATTGGCTGATTCTGATGCATTTCACCTGCCAGCTATGCTAGTTCCCCTAGATTACCTTCCTACTGCTATTTTCCTTTCCCATTGCCTTCCTGTTTAAGCCTGGGGGTGCGCCAACAAACACAGTGCCCAAATGTGCACAGAGCTGCTATTTCTTGTTTTTTTTTTTTCCTTTAAAACCCGGTGCATGGTGCGTACACCCTCGTAGGCAGTGTAAAGAGTGCTAGACAGCCTCAGACACACACCCTTGTTTAGCTCTGCTAAGCTAAGGGCAAACCCGAGCCACAGGGCTCCAATCTGCTTACAGTATGCCTGACACACACCCCTATGATGTCAGCTAACTCCTTGGCTTGCACCAAGCTATTCCTGCTCTTACACTGTTGGGTGCTGACTAGCATGCAGTGGAAATCTGGGTTTCAGTATCATTCCCCTCATTTGCATAGGATTGCCTGCTGATGCATTGTTACAGGTCCCACACTTATGCTCCCCCCTTAGCAACCACTATTCACTGGCCATGTTATCTTCTGCTTGCCATTGAGCATAATGGCAAAATAATGATTTTGGTTAGAATGCTTCTTTTAGGGGTTTTATTTTATTTTTTGCCCGATCCCATTTGCGCGCTGCTGCCCTACTCATTTAAACAGCCGAGATCGGTGAAAAAAAAAATAAAAGTTAATTTTTTTTATTTTTGCAACTGTTTTCCATGCCAATGGCCATATATTTGACCATTGGCATGCTTTCTACATAATATCCACCCTTTATTTGAAGCTATCATGGCTCAGTTTGTAGTTTGTAGAAATGTACTCGGTTACTAACCAAGTATATTTCTGCAGATTACACTAGCCCTGCACGGCCGGCCTCCAGCTTCCTGGATTGCAAATTCACCTCATTTGCATGGATTTCACCTGCAAATGGGGTAATTTGTATACAGGAGCTGAGTCCGTGCGGGACTAGTGCAGGAGCGCCCGTGCATGTCCCTGCAGCTTATTCCTGGATCGCATGGCAGACATATTGCCTGCTGGGGCTCCTGCACTAGTCCTGCACACCGTGCAGGGCTTGCTGAATCCTGCTGATTGATATTTTAGCAGGTTCCAGGACTCATTTAAATTATATCTAAGCTTGTGATTTAACAGCAAGTTTCAGAAAAAAAGTGGGACTGTTACAAGGTACCATCTGCTTTTGAATGATCCTCCTTTTTAAAATTTTTGAAGTAAAATAAGTTAACTAATTGGCCCTGTGTTTTTTTTTTTTTTTGTACAGTAAGAAACAGTAATTTTGTAATGCAGTATGTTACATTAGATAGTTTATAGTGCTACATCTACTGGAAAGAACATCTCAACTTGATTTGATTTATGGAAAACTAATAATTTTCATACTAAAATATTTCAACATATTGTTTTAATTGAAACTGAAATAAATAATAAAGCATAAATAAAGTAGCATTTATGCTTTATAGATATTCTATTAATGTTAGTTTTTCAGTTTCACAGGAAAAAAATGTTAAGTCTAATATTGTAAGAAAAATAAAAAAAATCACTAGAAGTGGATTCAGCCAAGAACAGCTACATGCTCATGTTTGAACATTGATGTTTTTTTATAGAAAACACATTAATGGCACACAAGGTAAAAAGCAATTCACTACTTAGGTTCAGGTCAGACAAACTATTTCTGTCAATTACATCTCTTTAGCTATTTGCAGCAATAAAATCTCTCAGCAAAACTGCACAATTTCTTAGGTGTTCCTCTACTGAACACTATAGCCATAGGCCCGAATAATTCTTAATAATCTTAGTATGTAATGCATAAACAATAGACAAGTGTTTTTCTTACTTCACCTCACAGCTGCACTGAGGCTACCTTCTTGTTTAATGGTGCAAATTCCTTCTGAACAGCAGACAGATGCAGGTTGTGAATATGTTCACTGCAAATTCCTTCTGAACAGCAGACAGATGCAGGTTGTGAATATGTCCACTGCAGACTAAAACATTTTCTGAAGGTTTTTTTGTTTTTCAGAAAAAGAGAGATCACCCTGACATTCCAGTAGTCTGATAGCAGAACTAGTGCTGTGTTTAGAGGTATGACCATTTAAAGTAAAATGATGCTAGTCATCCCCCTACACAAAGAATGACTGCTTCTCCAGAAAGCAGGTAGCATTCACCATACCCAAGAGACTATTTGCTTTGCAGGGTCTAATCCATGTTAGTCTGTCATAATGCTGTCAGTAACTTGACTACCATTGACCATGCTCCCTCAGTCTTTATCTTGCAGGTGGCAAAAAAAAAAAAAAAACAGAAAGCAAATATTGCAGGAATCACCAGTGCAAAGGTCTCAGGTGTGGGAAGAGTTTGAAGAAAACATGGAAAATGGCCTTTAGATGCCTTTGTAAAAGGTCTGGCAAACTATCTGTTGACTCATGTTTAGAAAACATAATAGTTCCTACTTCCCAATATGGGAACTTCCATTTGCCATTCAATCTTACTTTTAGACACTATTTCCATAGATGCACAATATAATAAAAAGTACAAGCTCCCATAAAGGCTGTAAACTGTTCTCTCACAAAGTGCATTAGAAAGAAAATAGAGTAGAAGCTGCTTCATTTACAAAATAAAAATTGATCTTCTACAAAATGAAATAAAAAAGACCCACTCAAAGCCAAATACCAACAGTCAACCTAACTGAACAAAAAACAAGTATATCATCATTACACTTCATACAAATGCAGCATAGTAGTGCATATTCACTGAAAATGTTATTCCACATTATTGAATCAATTACAGTTGGTCTGGTATTACAGCATCTCACTAAACTCTATTTTGCCATGCAAAGTGCAGTGACGCCACATGGTGCCACTGTACAGGGAGCAGTGATGAAATGAAGGATGTTGCCCAGAAACAACCAAGGTTAGAACATCTTGTCACAAAATACATCATGTGTCTTAAATGTACATAGTTCTACTGATTTACTGTTTCATACTATTGATTTGCTATACTTTGCATTATCATTTGTCGTTTTTATTTTAACATTTGTTTACCAGGAAAGTCCAACTTGGAGCAAAGCCAATTTTCAGTGGAGGCTCAGGGAGAAACACTCCAGGTATACATGTCTTTGTAATGAGAGAAGAAACCAGAACACCCAGAGGAAACCCACATGACCACAGGGAGGACATGCAGACTCCACACAGAAGGCACCTCAGCCAAGACTCAAACTGAAGATCCTCTTGCTGTGAGGTGACAACACTACTGCTGCACCACTGTGCCATCATGTTTCCAGCACAATATATTTTGGTTCTTGCATGTGAATATTGTCATTTTGGTGTGGCTGTCTAAACTACTGTGCTTACTTTTCTCATATGCAGGGTCCTTTGCTGTGTATGCCATTCATAACTTATGCCTATGCAGGTGCTATATTGTATCTGGCATATTGCTTTTAGCTTCACATGCTGATTTGGATCTATGTACACTAGTGGTTAGGCTGCATGAAAGATTTATGCACATTTGTCCTTTATGGTTTTACAGTCACATGTGTTTGGTAAGATGTGTTTCATAACATTCCTTCATTATATATGAGAAAACCTGACACCCTACTAAACAAGTGAGACCCAGACTGCCAGTATCAGCACATTAATGAGAGTGAAGTAAACAGGCAAAACATCAAATTGTAAAATGGGAAGTCATACCTCAATTTTGTTTATAATTGTCTACGTCCAACACACCTCACCTTCTCTAACTTCATTATTACCATACCTTAATTTAAAGGATATATGCTTAAGTCTTTGTAGTGTTGCTTACTATATATTCTTCACATGTTTCACTTCTGCTTCTGTTATTCAGAAGATGGTAGTTATAGTCATTCACAATTTCAAACAAGCCTCCAGTATGTCTCACATCAGACCTGTGTTGTGATGGCATATCTGGACAATGCAATTGCATTTCTGTTTTTATATCCAGGGCAATATTTAAATGTTATAGTATCCATTTTCTTCCTTTGGATATTCTGTCATCATCTAACATCTATGTCCTTAAATCATGCTATAGAACATATATGCAGCCTTTCACTAATTCTGTCCCTTTCTGTATGAATGCTTGCACTGTGTATTACCTGTGTTTGACCAGATGTTTTCATGCTCCTGTACTAAGTCAATGTCTGCTGGACTGTTCCAAACGTTCAAGGCCACATACTTTGTACTAAAAACTTGTATGTTCCTTCTTTGCAGTGTACAAATATCTGTGTGTTGAGTGCAGCAAAGCATGTGACTTTGTTTTGCTGAGACTGACATCATGTAAAAAATGCAGTACATGTTTTAGCCTCTCTTTTTTCCACTACAAAATTCACAGCTAGTTTTGAATTAATTATGTGCCTGTACATACAATGAGTAACTCATAGTATACCAATTATTTTAGAAGTTTCAAAATTTTGATTAACTCAGAGGCAATGTAGGCACAGTCTTCATACCACAAAAGAAAAAAAAGTAGTCCAAGTGAAGAAGCAAAGACTGTGAGTGCACCCAAAGTGGCTTACACTTCCTACAGAAGTAGCACACCAAAAAGTGGTTTGAACATGCATGTTTAACATGTGTTCCATATCTTGTCTCACTGTTTTATAGTTTCTGACTCAACAAGTTGAGGCTTCAGTCCTGCACTGTGGTCAGGGTTTGTAATGTAATTCAGTCCTGCACTGTGGTCAGGGTTTGTAATGTAATTCAGTCCTGCACTGTGGTCAGGGTTTGTAATGTAATTCAGTCCTGCACTGTGGTCAGGGTTTGTAATGTAATTCAGTCCTGCACTGTGGTCAGGGTTTGTAATGTAATTCAGTCCTGCACTGTGGTCAGGGTTTGTAAGTAATTCAGTCCTGCACTGTGGTCAGGGTTTGTAATGTAATTCAGTCCTGCACTGTGGTCAGGGTTTGTAATGTAATTCAGTCCTGCACTGTGGTCAGGGTTTGTAGTGTAATTCAGTCCTGCACTGTGGTCAGGGTTTGTAATGTAATTCAGTCCTGCACTGTGGTCAGGGTTTGTAATGTAATTCAGTCCTGCACTGTGGTCAGGGTTTGTAATGTAATTCAGTCCTGCACTGTGGTCAGGGTTTGTAATGTAATTCAGTCCTGCACTGTGGTCAGGGTTTGTAATGTAATTCAGTCCTGCACTGTGGTCAGGGTTTGTAGTGTAATTCAGTCCTGCACTGTGGTCAGGGTTTGTAATGTAATTCAGTCCTGCACTGTGGTCAGGGTTTGTAATGTAATTCAGTCCTGCACTGTGGTCAGGGTTTGTAATGTAATTCAGTCCTGCACTGTGGTCAGGGTTTGTAATGTAATTCAGTCCTGCACTGTGGTCAGGGTTTGTAGTGTAATTCAGTCCTGCACTGTGGTCAGGGTTTGTAATGTAATTCAGTCCTGCACTGTGGTCAGGGTTTGTAATGTAATTCAGTCCTGCACTGTGGTCAGGGTTTGTAATGTAATTCAGTCCTGCACTGTGGTCAGGGTTTGTAATGTAATTCAGTCCTGCACTGTGGTCAGGGTTTGTAATGTAATTCAGTCCTGCACTGTGGTCAGGGTTTGTAATGTAATTCAGTCCTGCACTGTGGTCAGGGTTTGTAATGTAATTCAGTCCTGCACTGTGGTCAGGGTTTGTAGTGTAATTCAGTCCTGCACTGTGGTCAGGGTTTGTAATGTAATTCAGTCCTGCACTGTGGTCAGGGTTTGTAATGTAATTCAGTCCTGCACTGTGGTCAGGGTTTGTAATGTAATTCAGTCCTGCACTGTGGTCAGGGTTTGTAATGTAATTCAGTCCTGCACTGTGGTCAGGGTTTGTAATGTAATTCAGTCCTGCACTGTGTCCAGGGTTTGTAGTGTAATTCAGTCCTGCACTGTGGTCAGGGTTTGTAATGTAATTCAGTCCTGCACTGTGGTCAGGGTTTGTAATGTAATTCAGTCCTGCACTGTGGTCAGGGTTTGTAATGTAATTCAGTCCTGCACTGTGGTCAGGGTTTGTAATGTAATTCAGTCCTGCACTGTGGTCAGGGTTTGTAATGTAATTCAGTCCTGCACTGTGGTCAGGGTTTGTAATGTAATTCAGTCCTGCACTGTGGTCAGGGTTTGTAATGTAATTCAGTCCTGCACTGTGGTCAGGGTTTGTAATGTAATTCAGTCCTGCACTGTGGTCAGGGTTTGTAATGTAATTCAGTCCTGCACTGTGGTCAGGGTTTGTAATGTAATTCAGTCCTGCACTGTGGTCAGGGTTTGTAATGTAATTCAGTCCTGCACTGTGGTCAGGGTTTGTAGTGTAATTCAGTCCTGCACTGTGGTCAGGGTTTGTAATGTAATTCAGTCCTGCACTGTGGTCAGGGTTTGTAGTGTAATTCAGTCCTGCACTGTGGTCAGGGTTTGTAATGTAATTCAGTCCTGCACTGTGGTCAGGGTTTGTAATGTAATTCAGTCCTGCACTGTGGTCAGGGTTTGTAATGTAATTCAGTCCTGCACTGTGGTCAGGGTTTGTAATGTAATTCAGTCCTGCACTGTGGTCAGGGTTTGTAATGTAATTCAGTCCTGCACTGTGGTCAGGGTTTGTAATGTAATTCAGTCCTGCACTGTGGTCAGGGTTTGTAATGTAATTCAGTCCTGCACTGTGGTCAGGGTTTGTAATGTAATTCAGTCCTGCATTGTGGTCAGGGTTTGTAATGTAATTCAGTCCTGCACTGTGGTCAGGGTTTGTAGTGTAATTCAGTCCTGCACTGTGGTCAGGGTTTGTAATGTAATTCAGTCCTGCACTGTGGTCAGGGTTTGTAATGTAATTCAGTCCTGCACTGTGGTCAGGGTTTGTAATGTAATTCGGTCCTGCACTGTGGTCAGGGTTTGTAATGTAATTCAGTCCTGCGCTGTGGTCAGGGTTTGTAATGTAATTCAGTACTGCGCTGTGGTCAGGGTTTGTAATGTAATTCAGTCCTGCACTGTGGTCAGGGTTTGTAATGTAATTCAGTCCTGCACTGTGGTCAGGGTTTGTAATGTAATTCAGTCCTGCGCTGTGGTCAGGGTTTGTAATGTAATTCAGTCCTGCGCTGTGGTCAGGGTTTGTAATGTAATTCAGTCCTGCACTGTGGTCAGGGTTTGTAATGTAATTCAGTCCTGCACTGTGGTCAGGGTTTGTAATGTAATTCAGTCCTGCGCTGTGGTCAGGGTTTGTAATGTAATTCAGTCCTGCCCTGTGGTCAGGGTTTGTAATGTAATTCAGTCCTGCACTGTGGTCAGGGTTTGTAATGTAATTCAGTCCTGCACTGTGGTCAGGGTTTGTAATGTAATTCAGTCCTGCGCTGTGGTCAGGGTTTGTAATGTAATTCAGTCCTGCACTGTGGTCAGGGTTTGTAATGTAATTCAGTCCTGCACTGTGGTCAGGGTTTGTAATGTAATTCAGTCCTGCACTGTGGTCAGGGTTTGTAATGTAATTCAGTCCTGCACTGTGGTCAGGGTTTGTAATGTAATTCAGTCCTGCACTGTGGTCAGGGTTTGTAATGTAATTCAGTCCTGCACTGTGGTCAGGGTTTGTAGTGTAATTCAGTCCTGCACTGTGGTCAGGGTTTGTAATGTAATTCAGTCCTGCACTGTGGTCAGGGTTTGTAGTGTAATTCAGTCCTGCACTGTGGTCAGGGTTTGTAATGTAATTCAGTCCTGCACTGTGGTCAGGGTTTGTAATGTAATTCAGTCCTGCACTGTGGTCAGGGTTTGTAATGTAATTCAGTCCTGCACTGTGGTCAGGGTTTGTAATGTAATTCAGTCCTGCACTGTGGTCAGGGTTTGTAATGTAATTCAGTCCTGCACTGTGGTCAGGGTTTGTAATGTAATTCAGTCCTGCACTGTGGTCAGGGTTTGTAATGTAATTCAGTCCTGCACTGTGGTCAGGGTTTGTAATGTAATTCAGTCCTGCACTGTGGTCAGGGTTTGTAATGTAATTCAGTCCTGCACTGTGGTCAGGGTTTGTAGTGTAATTCAGTCCTGCACTGTGGTCAGGGTTTGTAATGTAATTCAGTCCTGCACTGTGGTCAGGGTTTGTAGTGTAATTCAGTCCTGCACTGTGGTCAGGGTTTGTAATGTAATTCAGTCCTGCACTGTGGTCAGGGTTTGTAATGTAATTCAGTCCTGCACTGTGGTCAGGGTTTGTAATGTAATTCAGTCCTGCACTGTGGTCAGGGTTTGTAATGTAATTCAGTCCTGCACTGTGGTCAGGGTTTGTAATGTAATTCAGTCCTGCACTGTGGTCAGGGTTTGTAATGTAACTTGCATGCTTTCCCAGTGTCTGTGCAGTTTTGTCTACAGATTTATTTTACCCAGCTTCAAGAACATGCTGACTAATAAGCAGTTCCAAAATCCTTTGGGTGTGTACGTGTGCGTGTGCATGAGCGTGTGTGTGTGTGTGTGTGTGTGTGTGTGTGTGTGTGTGTGTGTGTGTGTGTGTGTGTGTGTGTATACGTGCATGCGTGCGTGTCTGTCCCTGTGTCTGTGTAAATATAAAGTCCTAAAATGTATAACCAAAATATTTACAATACAACAAATGGAAGTCATTTGGAGGAAGGCAATGCAGGAGCCTTATGAACAAATCTGTAATGTGTACTTATGTCCATGTTCAGTCTCAAAACACTGCAAGATCAGTGGTCTTTGAATGGTCCATTTTAATTTCTGCATACTTTCATTCTTTTGCTGATGTTTGTTATAGGTTCATAATTTCATAGGTAGGTACTAGACTATCGGCCCTAGGGCCTATACAAGCCTAGCCAAAACGGTACCCTGGCTTTCGCCACCCAAGAAAATAATTTTCCTGTGCCCCTGTCGAGCAGAGTCACAGAAGTGATCTCTGGGGTGAATTTCCTAATTCCTATCCAGTCATCAAGAGTTTTATTGAATAGTACTAATGAGGAGCTTTGTTTGATATAGATAGGTAGTTTGTTCCAGAGTGTGGGAAGTCTCTGGGACAGGAATCTAACCCTCCAGCGTGTTCTGTTTATTGTGGTGATAAGGTTTAGGTCCCTAGAGCGTGCATCTCAGAGGGGTTGGGATTTCTTTAAGTGGAGCGTGTCCAACAGCTTTGGGTTTGACATAGCTTTGTATGTTAGGCAGAGATCACTTCTGAGTAGGCGATATGCGACAGAGTAAAGCTGGAGTGTTTTGAGTTGGTCTGTGTAGGGCATCTGTTTGAGGCCTGTAATCCTCTTTGTGAGGTATTTCTGTGGCCTTTCCAGTTGTTGTAGATGTCTTGTGAGGTACATTCCAAAAGGGGCATTGTACTCTATAATAGGTCTAATGATTGATGACTAAAGGGGAACACTGACCTCTTTTTTCCAGGATGAAAAACCTTTTGTGATGAGGTGTGCCACGTAGAAGGATTTCCTGACTACTGTGACAATGTGATTATCAAAGGAGATACTACTGTCCACCTGTGTCCCAAGGTCTCTTATCACACTTTGTGTTAAGAAGACTGCCACCTATATGGTAGTTCATGGGTACAGAGTTTTTATCAAAGGGAATGACAATGCATTTTTTAGCATTGAGCTTGAGGCCATGGCTTAGACACCAGGCATTTGTCTCATGAGGCCCTTTTGTAGGATGTCCACATCATTATGAGTTTCAGTTATGGCTCCTAGTTTGCAGTCATCTGTGAACTTAGTTAGCCAAAGACCTTCTGTGTTAGCCTGTACTTCAGAAAAGTAGATGTGCACGATATGCTAATAAATCTAGTTGGCAAATGTAAGTGAAGAAATAATGGCAGTTTTATAAGTAACTAAAAGTATTAGTTCAGGAAATACAGGTGCCAGGATCAGCCACATAACGCATGCACTCAGGTCACTCCATAACAAGTACAAATATGACTCTGTCATTGTCCATGTTGGTGTGAATGACCTGAGACATACCTCCCTGGACTACATGAAAAGAGACATGTAGGAGATCTCCAATCTTGTAGCCCAGGCAGGTATGACCCTAACCCTGAGTAGCATCCTGCTATCACCCAGAATGGTACCACAGTACAAGGACAAAATGATTGACAATTGGCTATGCTTCTGGTGTCATTCTACGGGAATCCAGTATCTGTCTGTCTGGGATGACATGATCAACAGACCACACTGCTTTGTCAGAGATGGCCTGCACCTGTCACCCTTGGGATTCTGGATATTGGCAAAGGCTCTTGCCACCCCTATAGTGCCTTTTTTAGGCAAGGTTCACATGACAAATTCACCACCATAACAGGTACAAGCAAGCAAAATCTGAGGGTAATGCTACTCAATGCTAGAAGTCTAAACCTCAAAATGCACTCACTCGAGGCACTCCTTAAAATGGAGAACATTGACATCTGTGCAGTGACAGAGACCTGGTTCAAAGCTCCAGAGAGCACCCCTGCATTACCAGGCTATAATTCATACCACACTTTTCGGCCACCAAACCCGGACCGAAACACTAAAGGTGGAGGCGTGTCCATATTCATTAAGGACATCCACACCTTCATGCTAGTTGCTCAGCATAATGCATCCGAGATTATCCAAGTTCAACTAACTCTGGGCTACAGACCCCCCACCATGCCCCAGGATTCCCACTTCTCTTTTCTTGATACACTGGAAAATATTACGGTACAACCCAACACTCTAATAATGGGTGATTTCAACTACCCTACCATTAACAGGAAAAACTACTCGTGTACCAACTTTTTTGCTCAACGTTTTCTGGAAATCATCAATTCCAACACCTTGGATCAACTTATCCACACCCCCACCAGGGGCAGCAATATCTTAGACCTGGTCATCACCAACATGGATAACCGGTGTTCCACACCAGAGGTCAGCTCCTTGTTGGTCAGATTCGACCACAAGCTAATCACCCTAGACATCCCCCATTAGGAAAACAACCATAAAAAAATTCTCCAAAGCCAACTTCATGCTTCTTAAGACAGAAGTGGCAAACTTCACGACACCCATGCAGATGGACAATAGAGGTACGGC
This sequence comes from Protopterus annectens, assembly GCF_019279795.1. Lineage (NCBI taxonomy): Eukaryota > Metazoa > Chordata > Ceratodontiformes > Protopteridae > Protopterus > Protopterus annectens. The sequence goes on along the minus strand of NC_056732.1, from coordinate 756,979,705 downwards.
TGCTGAATCCTACACAAATGCACTTTATAAGCACTTACACAAGTGCATGGATCATGCTATCCCTAACAGAACCAAGATGCTATCCTCCAAAAAAAGGAAGCCAATCTGGAGGTCTTCTGCCATAAACAAACTCTACAACAGAAGAAAGAAACTGTTGCAAAAAAGAGTAAAATCCCACGATTGGAGGAACTCCCTGATCAGCCTCAGTAAGAAGTTGCGATCCCTCATAAAATCCTCCAAAGCTAGTTACGAAAACAAAATCACCACTGATTCTAAAGACAACCACAAAGTATTCTATAGCTATCTCAAGAATCTCAATGGCAACACTCAGATTTGCTCTTAGTTGCAGCACAATGACACTAAATATACAGAACCAACTGATATTGCCAACATCCTGGCAGATAGGTTCAGTGCTAACTTTACCCTCCTCTCACCCCCTAAAGGGCCCATCTTTATACTGGAAGAATGCAAAGTTCCTGTAATCATGGCTGCACAGGTAAAAACTTCACTCTCCAAAGTCAAGAACACAGCATCCATGGGACCTGACAACATCCCAGGCTGCCCTCTACACGAACTACAGAATGAACTGGCACCCCACCTAAGTACCATGTTCAATCATAGCCTCACCTCAGGCTTTGTGCCCACCGAATGGCGCACCTCGACGGTTATCCCACTCCACAAAGAGGGGCCATAACAGACCCCGGGAACTATCACCGCATTAGCCTGATGAGCCTGGTCTGCAAGGCCATAGAACGTATCATCATGGAACTCATAAGCAAAGACATTGGAGATCTCCAAACTCTAGACCCCACAGAGTTCGGGTTTGTAAAAGGCAGATCATGTCTTCTAAACCTGATAGACTTCTTTGAAGTAGTCACCAAAGCCATAGATGAGGGTAAGGTGGTTCACACAGCCTATCTAGATCTCGCCAAGGTGTTGACTCCATCCCCCACTCTGAAATTATAGATAAACTCACTAAACTAGGTATAAATTCCTATGTCACAAGATGGGTTGCCAACTGGCTTACTGACAGAACCCACACTGTGAAAGTAGCAGACTCCAAATCAGACTTCAGACCAGTGACAAGTGAAGTACCACAGGGTTCAGTCCTGGGTCCTCTGCTGTTTGGTATCAACTTCTCTGAAGTACAGGCTAACACAGACGGTCTTTAGGTAGCTAAATTCAGAGATGACTGCAAACTAGGAGCCATAATTGAAACTCCTAATGATGTGGACATCCTACAAAAGAGCCTCACTGAGACAGATGCCTGGTGTCTAAACCATGGTCTCAAGTTCAATGCCAAAAAGGGCATGGTCATCCCCTTTGGTAAAAAATCTGTACCCATGAACTATCACATAATCGTTAGTCTACTTAACAGTGAAAGTGTGATAAGAGACCTTGGGACACAGGTAGACAGTAGTCTTTCCTTTGATAATCACATCGCCACAGTGGTCAGGAAATCCTTCTACATGGCACACCTCATCACAAAAGGTTTCTCATCCAGAAAGAAAGAGGTCATTGTTCCCCTCTACTCATCACTCATTAGACCCATTATAGAGTACAACGCCCCTTTTGGTATGTACCTAACAAGACATCTACAACTGGAAAGGCCGCAAAAATACGGCATATCATCTACTCAGAGGCGATCTCTGCCTAACATACAAAGCTATGTCAAAACCAGAGCTGTTGGACATGCTCCATTTAAAGAAATCCCAATCCCTCCAAGCTACATGCTCTAGGGACCTAAACCTTGTCACCACAATAAACAGAACATGCTGGAGGGATAGATTCCTGTCCCAGAGACTTCCCATACTCTGGAACAGACTACCTATCTATGTCAAACAGAGCTCCTCCTTAGCACTCTTCAGGAAAAATCTTAATGATTGGATGGGTAATAGGAAATTCACCCCAGGGATCACTTCTGTGGTTCTGCTTGACAGGGACACAGGAAAATAATTTTCTTGGGGGGCAAAAGCCAGGGTACCTTTTTGGCTAGGCTTCTACAGGCCCTAGGTCCAATAGCCTAGTACCTACCTATGAACCCATGAACCATAAATTAAGACTTTCAATATTATACAAGATTATACAGAGACCTTAGCAGTGTAACCAGCATAGAATGATATATTATTTTAATGAATTCAAATCGGTCAGTATTTCATCATACCTTCTTTCTCTTATATGCTTGCAAACATATTTCTTGAAACTGATGTACTCTTTTCCTTTTCTTTTGTAATTGTTTTTATAACTTCTTAAAACTGCTTTTGTATTCATAATTTGTTGAAGTCTTTCTCCCAGGCTGTCCACTGAATATGGGTCATAGGTTCATAGGTAGGTACTAGCCTATCTGCCCGAAGGCATTTATAAGCCTAGCCAGAATGTGTTGGCTTTTGCCGCCCCCTTAGATTAGTTCCTTGTGCCACTGTCCAGCAGAGCCACTGAAGTGATCCCCTGCGTAAGCTTTCTATTTCCCATCCACTCATCCCGGTTTCTTTTGAAGAGTGTTAGTGAGGAGCTCTGCCTAATGTAGATTGGAATCTTGTTCCAAAGCATGGGAAGTCTCTGGGACAGGAATCTATCCCTCCAGCACATCCTATTTATTGTTGTGGTGAGGTTTAGATCCCTAGAGCATGTGGCTCGAGGGGATAAGGTTTTCTTTAGGTGGAGCATGTCCATCAATTCTGGGTTGAACATGGCCTTGTATGTCAGGCAGAGATCACCTCTGAGTAGGCGGTATGCAACCGAGTACAGCTGGAGTTTCTTCAGTCGAGCTGCATAGGGCATCTGTTTGAGGCCAGTGATTCTCTTGGTGAGGTACTTCTGGGTCTTTCCATCTCTTCGCTATGTTTGCTACTTGTAGTTTCCTGGTTAAGAAATGTAAATAACTAACTGAATAAATAAATAAAATGTTTCAGTAGTTAATTTGATAGTGAAATGCTGATGTGAATTAGCCTGCTGTGTTGGCACAGAGGGATAAAACTCTGACTATAGGATCATAGGATCATATGAGATTACTAGGCTATCAAATCAGAGATCATATTAAGCCTAGCCATTTAAACCCAATGTAATACTGTAGAGCTACTAGTCAAGACCCAAGATTGCATTTAGTGATGACTGCCCATGTCCAGGAGGGTTGTGGCCACTATCTGCAGTAAAAAATTTATGGTGCCCCATCCACTCATCCAAGTTCCTCTTGAACAGTGTCATAGAGGTGCTCTGTTTCACATGAACTGATAGCCTGTTCCAAAGATGTGGCAATGACTGGGAGATAAATCTGTCCCTCCAGCATGGCCTATTTAAGTCAGAGACCATACTTAAGTCCCTGGAATGGGTAGCCCTAGACACATTTGATTTATGGATATGCAGCAAGTTCATTAGGTTTGGTTCTTGGGTTGCTGTCTAGGCCAGGCATAAGTCTCCCCTAAGAAATCTACATGATATGGAGTACAGTGAAAGGGATTTTTGTCAGTCTGTATAAGGCACATGCTGGAGGCCCTTGATCTTCTTTGTTAGAAACCTCTGAGGTCTCTATAATTGCTGTAGATGCAGTGCTGTACATAAAGACTGGGGTGTTATTCTCAAATATCTGCCGGATAAGTGCAGTGTATCGGGGATTATAGCCTCTTTTGCTGTCGAGGCGATACCATTACTAATCAAATGAGCTACATGGAAAGCTTTCCTTAAAATGATAAACATATGGTGGCCAAAGTTAAGATCATGGTCAACCTATGATCCCAGTTCCCTACCACTTCATGGGTGCTTAGGGTACTGTTATTGATTTGATAGTGTGAAGGGACATTGTTTGTGCCAAAGGGAATGATGATGCATTTCTTTGCATTCAGTTTGAGACCATGATTAATACACCAATCATTGCTCTGTGTCAGACCATCCTGGCATATACTGACATCATTTGGGGATTCAACGATTGCACCTAGCTTGCAGTTGTCTTCAAACTTGGTCAGCCACAATCCTTTAGTTTTGACCTGAACTTCAAAGAAGTATGTTACAACGAAGGGGTTTACATTCAGTTTGCTTATTTTATGTCTTCAGTTTGATTAAGTAGGTTTTGTGGGTGTCATGACCCATGGAGGAGGATCTATAACTAGCTAGGACTTGAATAGGGGTCTTACCCACTATAACCTGGACCTGGAGTATCTCCATAGAGTTGTCCAGTCTATCTAGACAGGGCATGATTTTATCTCTAATATAGATGGAAACACAACCTCCTTTGGTTTTCACATGTTCATTTTGCAGTCTAAAGGTGTGGAAGGCATTGTAGCCTAGCAGGGTCAGGGTACTCTCTGTGGCCTTAAACCAGGTTTCTGTGACTGCACATCTTCTAGTGATAGACATACTTCCAGGGAGTGTCGTTTTTGGTTTAAGCTCCTAGCATTTAGCACCATGACCCTTATTTTATTCTGATTAGTCAATTTCACATCTGTAATGTTGTTTTCAATACCTTGCCTGAAAAAAATGTACTATGGGGGAGGCAAGAGCAGCAGCCAAAAGCCTAGGGGTTCCAGGTATAAACTGTGTCTGGCAAAGCAGTGAGGTTTGTCGACCATGGCTTCCCTGGCAGACAGGAACTGGATCCCCATGGAATGACACCAAAAACTAAGCAAATTATATAATCAATCATTTTTTTGTTTACACTGTGGTATCATTCTAGGTGGGGGTAGTATGCTGCTCAAGGCTAGGGACATACCTGCCTGGGACACATACTCAGAGAGCTCAGCCATGCCTCTCTTCATATAGTCCAGTAAGGTACATCTCAGGTCATTCACACCAACATGATCTATGACAGAGTCATAACAGTACTTTTGCTGAGAGACCTGAGTGCATGCGTGATTTGATGAATCCTGGCACCGGACTGGCAGCTGATCTTAACCTTATCCTTGTTCAACCTGGAGAGTGGGGTGCCTGTATGTCTCACTATAGAGTCACCTACAACTAAAACATTTGGAATAGTTGTGCATGGCCTTAAGGGCTTATTTATATACTCTTTAATCAGTGCTTCATCAACAAATTCATGGCCTGCTGCCTCTGAAGAATAAACTACCTAAGCTACATTAAAAAAATAAATGGTAAGCTGGTAATATTGCAATAGGGAATGGATGGCAAACTGACAACAGGTTTTTAGTTACAAGGTATCTCATCCAATGGGGGACACACTTAGGACTTCCACACTCCCCAAAGTACAACACAGTATCAGCAATCCATCTATATACTGTGGAATTGGAACTTGCCGCCTTCTGCATCAAAAACAAGTATGGTACCTGTTGTGCTACTAACACTGCTTTCACATTTTATAGCACAATAGTGATGACCATTTGCTAAACAAAACAGTCGTACATTGAAAACAAAGTTCACATGAGCAGCAGTAAACTTCCCTTCCCTTCAAGTTCCCAATTCCTTAAAAATGCACTGAAACTCATTTCCTTGAAAAACATGGAAGCAGTATCTCATAACCAAGGTACAGGGCTTGAGCCTGAGCAAATTAATTCACCTGCCATCCCTAACTGTGGCATTTTACACACACCACACATACACTTCCTCCTTACCAATGTTTATCGCTGCTTAGTTTTCACAGAAGCAGGCAGGAAATGTGCTTGTACATCCTGGTAGCAGCAGCAACATCTTGTCTTTTATTTAAATTCCATGCGCAGAATGCAGGAAAAAAGATGCAAGCAACAGGTATGTGCATCAGCGCATGCAGGGACACATGGACACAGAGGTCATTCTTAAGGAACACCATTAAAGAACACGTGATTTCTTTTTTAAATTAAAAAAGTAATTGTTGTGGCAGCCCAACTGCAAGGTGGCCCCTTCCCAGTCAGAGGAGGCCCCTCTCAGCCAACGGAACCTAGGCAACTGCCTCGGTTGACTAGATCTAGATCTGGTTCTAGGTATGGGCTTACCTTGATATGGTGGCAGGGTACATAAGAGCAGATGTTAGTGTTATATTACCAGCAATTTATGCAGTGCATATACTTGTTTATACCTTAACTATGACATCTGCCTATCAGTAGTTAGATGCAGTGATGCCTGTTATATCAGGCTACTGTAGATAAATGTTACTTCCACTATTCATCCATGGAAAGAGTGTTATACCCTCATTCTTAGGCCATGCATCCCATTGCTGCAGTCATCTTAGCTTTTAATTCTTCTTCCAGGTTAAACTTAAAAAAATAAATTCAAACAGTGTTGCTTTAAATATATCAGCTAGAATTTAGCACCTCCTACTCTTTGTGTAAGTCCTATTTCTAAACCAACTGGTAATGTAACTAACAACATACATGTCAGTTTTCAGCTCTTTAGTTTGTTTATTTAATTTACATGTGGTGCAGTATTGAATGCCTTGGCAAGGTCAAGGTATGCTGTGTGGATAGCTTGCCTGCATTCTGTGTCTCAAACAAGTTAACTAGATTCATCAGACAAGATCAAATCTTAACAGAACCAAACTGCTGAAGGTTGAGTCTGATAAGATGTTTGATATGATAGTTAATTAAGCCAATTATGATAAATTCCATGGATTTGCATATAAGAATCATTAGACTAATAGGTCTGTGATTCCTGGAGTCGGCTGTGGGATCACCATTGTGAGGTGGCATCACAAGAGCTGCGTGCTACACCAGTGGAACAAAGCCTGCTACTAGGCTCAGGATAAAGAGATCAAGGAGTGGGTCTGCCAGTACTTGTTTAGCACTATTTATTAGCAATTAGGTAAGTTGTCAGTCCTCATGAATGGGGCGTTCTTTGTTTTGAAGAGTACATTCAGTTCAAGATCTTTTGTGATGATTGGCGTTTTGATTCCATCTGAAGTAAGCATTCTTGGAACAGATTTCAATGTGACGAGGTTGACATTAAATGTATTTATCAGTATGTGGATAATATATTTGCAGAATTGGATTATGTAGTACCGTTATGAATAAACTCTGGCCAGTGATGAGTGCTGCTCGATATTTTCCTGACTTAACTAAAGAAAGATTTGTAGTTGTGTTTGACTTCTGTAGCTAGCCAGAGCTCATGGGATGCCTTTGTTTTTCTGATGTTCTGTTTTAGTTTCTTAGACATTTGGTGCATTTACCAGTACAAATTAGACTGGGTAGTGGCAATGTACAGCCTGTGGGCCTACATTTTCCAAATGACCAAGGCACAAAGCATCTTACTATGTAGTACATGATAATAAGTGCATGCTACCATGGAAATTAGGAATTCAGTTCAAATGATCCACACTTTCTAAGATATGATGAAAGCAAAAACAGAAGACCATTTCAGAAAAAAAAATAAACCAGTCATGTTGCACTGAGGTATTTGTCCATTGTTTTACACAGGCACTTATGTTGAATGTGATGGAAGTGATATCTGAAATAGGAGCAGCTGTTCACAAGTGTGTGTTAAGAACAACCCACAGAATTACTGCTTGCAATATTGTACATCACAGTCATCTATAACAGGGGAAGAAATACAGACAACACCTGACATAACACCACCTCAGTGACCAACAAATTGCAGATCATTTCTGTATGGACAGAGAACTACATTGGATCTTGTTATACTGTCACTCCCAAGTGGAATGATGAGTAATGTGCAGTATATCCATTCCTGGGCCACTAGCTATGTAAGGTTTAACTGTCTTAGCTACAATGACCTTTCAGTAACGTATTGAGGACACATTAAGGATAGTGCAGGCCTTGGCCTCACAAATACTAATTCATTTAATTGATATTATGCTGTAGAATTTAGAAGAGATCATTTGGATCCCCATGAATGCAAAAAAAAAAAAAAAACACTAACTTGTGGGTGCTTATGATATTATCCATTTGTCTGAGATCTTGTAAGGCATTGATTGCAAACACACTGGATCCAGGCTGACCTAGTACAGAGGGATTGCCATGTATCAACAGGCAGGGCTTTCACTTCTTTATCTCTCACATAGTCTGCAACTATCAAGGCATTGTTTGTAATGTGTATCTCAATCACCTGGATAATTCCCATGATTCTCACATCTTGAACATTTGTGAGACATACTAAAGATTCTTGAGAAGTGATTTTCCATAGAGTGCATAAACAAGCTAGATAGCCAGGACTTAACACACATACCATGCAAGCAGGGAACAGGCCATAAAAATTTGTTGTGTATTGTAGATGTTACTGGATATGCAGAGCAACTTCGTTTGATGTCTCCTGTCTCCAGCCCCTAAACTATGCAGGAAATTACCTGTAATATAGCACATGTCAAAACATATAATAGAGTGGAGCTGTTGCCTAGTATTGCCAGTCCTGACATTTGCAGCAAGATTTTTGTTATGTGCATAATGCTGAAAACATGATATTGTACAAATAATTGGTACTATAGGTTGGCATCCTTGCAGAGGATTTCATAACTGTTACTCCAGCAATGAAAGGGCAGAGTGGAGAGTAAAGTGAAAACGACACAGTAGTAGCAGTACCATGGTTGAGGTTAAAATGTATGCAAAACACTGCAGCAAAGGGGTGATGTCTAGTTCACAACTATGGGCCATGACACAGCACAAAATGAATTGATGCATGCTTTATCATATCTACACTATGCAGGCTAGTTAATGGACTGGTATTTCTATGCTTCAGACACACCCATACCTACACAGGTTAGGGGGTGGAATGACCACAGTCATCTTCACTTGCACAGGTGCTTGGAGGGGCACAGTGTCAGAACTGCAAAGCTATGAATTGATGTAGGGTCATAGGAGAGGAGCAGAATGGCCAAATGCTAAGACAGGTTATGAGGAGTCAGGGATCAAGTCCTCCAGTGGTAGGGTGAAGAGGCCATGATGTTACCATTTGTAGTATCCACGTTGTCAACTTGCTGTTCTGAGGATTGATGTAGACTGTGTCAAGGATGGGCTGGAACTACGAACTATGATCGGTTTCTCTGAATGAGCATTTACATGCTGAGCCTTATAACTTCCATTGCCCAGGATGTGGTCATCACTCATGAGTATGGGTGGAGGTGGCAGGCTGTGTGCCCACAGACAATAACTGTTAGAAATGTTAGGACTTGCAATGCTGAGTCCCAAAATCTGGATAATGAATGACTGAAAACCCAGACTTAGATATGTCCAAGATTGTCATTTCTCACACTATTCCCCTTTCTCCTGGTTATGGTGATCTCAGAGATGGTATATATATATATATATATATATATATATATATATATATATATATATATATATATAAGTGTTTTCAGGAATATGAGTTTACGACTCCTGGCATTTCAACTGAGAGTCTGCAGGCAGCAGGGACAGGGTAGAGCTATGTGAACATGCTTGTGCAGACTGACAATGCCTGTTAGACTTTGAACTAGAGGAGTGCTGTTAACATGAACTGGGCAAAATCTGAGACTGGCCATAGCAAGCTGTTTGCTTTGTGCTCTCTGGTAACAGTGAAGTTGTGATTCCAATGCTCTCAGCAGGATAACATTGAACAGTCAGTGTCTGCTCATATCATATGCTGACCTTCTCACAGGCAATGCGTCCCATATACAGTAGGTACTAATGAAGGCAACATTTGCCACCGGTGACCTTAGCAGAGCATTTTCTCTGTTCCTAGTCATGATGTCACAGTGCTGTGGGAACTGGAGATACTGGTTGGAGGATCCCATGAGGGACTCTGAAGTAGATGCTGTCCATCATGCCTTGGAGAATATGTTTGTCGGATTGTACCTCTATAAGGGTCTCTGTTATGGTGGATGTTAATGAACTTTCCGACTATAGTCTTGCAGTCAGTGCCACTGTGCCACTGGACTTTACTATTTGCATGTTGTCAAAACTTATAGCAGCAGATGCCCTCCTAACATTGGCCTCATGTTGTCTTGTTCTGCTGATCCTTCCACCAGTAGAATCTATGAAATCAGAACACAAATGGCACTACTATCTTCCCACATGTGTGCCTCTGTATCCCTGTTGGCAAGCACAGTACTACACATAAAAACTAGTATAGTATACTTGATATACATAAATACATTATTTTGCAGTTTGTCATATTTGCAGATCAGTGGTACTTGGGAAAAAGAAGTATGCAAGTGGGCCCTAATCAGTTTGTCAAATACATCGGACTTTGGTATCCTGTGCTGTAATGCACATTACTAACTGCTCCTTGAACTGAATTACATCCTTATAACTCCTTTCAGGTAATGTGGGATTCAGTGGTCCAGCAAGGTATGCCAAGTAGAGTAAATTTTTTTTATATATATACTGTACATGGACTTCCAAGAGTACTTGCTAGGACAGTATGAGAGGCACTTCCAGAAAATGGATGTCTGGCATGAACCTGCTAGCATGCTGAGTGATGCCATCTGTGCCATTCGTTCTAATTATTAGTGCCAGCATTGCTACAGTGAACTAAGGCACTGCTATCCTGATTTTCTTTGAGAATGAGTGACAGAGGTTAGGATGAGGAAGCCAGAAATGTATTTTAAGCATTTTTTGCACTATTGCTTTCTGGTATCTTATCTGTTTTACATGTATACTTTGATTTGCAGTAATGCAGTAGCAGGAACAGAACCTTGTTAGTTGTAAGAGAAGGGAGTGCTGACATTCTTGGAAGTGCAGTGTGTATGCCTTTTGCCAAATTTAACTGTAAAACTGCTACTGACTGGGTTGGCATTGTGTATGTCATAATATCCCCTACTGTTTTGTCCTTTTATAATTCCAGATGTAGAAGAGGAGGAATAGATCAGGCCATACCTGCCTTGATCTGTGCTAACCAGAACGTTGGACACTTGGTTGCCAGTGACCATCAGAGCTACCTCTCAACAGGGGAATTACGGTTTCCTTACTAGGAGGTGGCCTGAAGGGTTCCCTGGTGCCCTCCATAGTGACTTATGAGGAGGTGGTGAATGCTTTATTTATTTTATTTATTTTTATTTATTTATTTATTTAGAGTTTGATGACCAGATAAGTGGTTTTGTATACTAACTCTTTTCAATCAGGACACAGAAGAAAATGTACAGTAACAGTCAGTATAGAATGAATTAGCACAGTACATCAGTTCAATCACAGTAAGAAACACTAACAGTGTGTACAGAGGAGACAAAATCCAAATCAAAACCATAAACATTTACATATAATATATAGTAATGTTAATTATATTCCTGTGAGTTAGTTAATGATGTAGGATAGTAATATCTACAATACATACACATAATAGTGAATTTCTTTCCATGCATTTAAAAGTAAGTTATTGTAGCAGAATGATGGTATGGAGTTTAAGGCTTAGTTACAGTGATTATCTAGTATCTAAAAATCAGGTGCAGTTAGATTAACTTTATAAATGTTGCTTACAATTATTTTTGAGTGTTATTAGGGTATTGTATTTTTATTTCCTTAAAAATTTGGTTCCATGTGGCAGCTCCAGATTTAGAGAAGGCCTTTTCTCCAATGCTAAGCTTCAGCCTTGTTTGTACATGAACAGGTGCATTATCTCGAAAAGAGTATTGTTTGTTACAAATCAATAAGAGAAATTCAGGCACTAATATCTGAAAATAATAATTCAAAACAAAACAAAACAAAAACATGGGAAGAGAAATAGCTTCTTCTCTTATTTAGAATACTCTTTTTAGGGCTGGTCAGTATCCAAGTGTTAGACTTTTGTAAATAAAGATATATAGTAGAACATTAGCTATGTGGGTAATAGGGAACCAGTGTATGTTTTGTAATAGAATGCAATAATGACAATTGTTATCTGCTAGCAGGGTAAACCGGCATATTCTATTTTCTGCAAATTAAACTTTTGTGGTATTATGAGAAGACTGAAATATAATTTGGGATAGTGTATATTTAGTCTTGGATATTAGGACATTGTTTGCTATAGCAGTTTGTGCAGCTGGGGTAAGACAGTGACAGATATGGTAACATAATTTTAGCTATGCAATCACTTTGTTGGTGATATTGTCAGTGTGTAAACTGAAGCTCGGGAGAGGGTCTAGAATTACAACAAGGCATTTTTGATCGGTACCAGTGAGAACAAGATTTCCATTTGTATCTTTTATTGTTAATACAGGAAGTAATGGAACTTTCTTTGTAGTAGATGGCACCATAATACTTATCTTTGTGCTATTAACCAGAAGGCTTCTCTTCTGAGAGGGGTCCTCTGATATCTTCCCTTGTTTCTCAACATCAGGTACAGAAGCTTGTGCTGTATGTGGTGGGGTGGCAACTGGGTGCCCGTCTTGCCAATGTGGAGCTCCTTCAAGAATGGTTCATGAATCACACCACTGACATGCCAAAGCCAACAAACCAGTGGAGGAGAAGCAGACAATAATATCAACCACACAGACATTATTTTGTCCCCTAAAGTGGCATGGCATCCATCTATGCCAGGACCCTAGCCAATCCCCATCCAGGTGTTTCTCATCCCTTATGTGTGAGACTCCTTTCATTGTTTGTTGTTCATCTGTCCTGCTATTACTTGTCCGCTTTATGTCTGCATCCATCCACTTTCTTCTCAGATTTTATTCATTTAACACTCTTTTCTGTCTGAGTCTGAATTTTAAGTTTGACTGATGGTCAGCTACCTGCTATTCTCTGTCTGTCCTATCCACAAACTTCCACCACCACCTTCTCCACCTACTCTTCTCTTCTTTCCTATATATGAAAATGGGGACTCTTTTCCAACAAAACAACTACCTTCTTCCCACTCCACCTCTATGGCTGCCCTTGCCTGCTTCACTCTCCTATTCATTGCCCCCTTTCCTTTCCATTTATTTGATAAATTGTGTGGTCACTTTGATATACAGCTTTATAGTAGTCTGTCTGCCGAATGCTATGCTGCCAATCTTGTGTCAAACAAGTGCATGATGCATATATGTCAGTACATTGTGCACATGACTACACATTGACTTGACTTAATTAGCCTGGTGTCATCCACCATGTCATTCCTATGCCCTAATATAGTGATTCTCCACCCAGGAGGCTCTCTAGCGCTGCTTATACCATTAGTACTACTTGTCTATTTAAATCTGCAATCCTTTGTTTGTACTGCTGGTGTTATTGAATGTCTAATATATGTTGGATTAGTTATGTGGCTCTTCATGCCACACTTCTATAGGAATTCCAGACAATTATTCTGAAATGAAGAACTCCAATATTCCAAAACTGAGGTAAGAGACTCACCATTGCTAAACATTAGCAAGTTATTTTTTAATCAAGCTCTTCCCTGTTTGAATAGATCTCTTCACCTGTTCATTATATTGTAATTACATTTCCTTGGTTTTAATATGCTTGAATTAAAAATGTTGAGATATTTTAGATTTGTATCGGTGAACTGCAGGCCTATGTCTGGTAAGAGTGAACATACAGTATGATATATCTTGAAAAGAAATAATTTATTGAACTAAAATGTTGCACCTTGCAGTTGTCTAGTTGATAAAATCACTTCTGGCTGCTTGGAGTAATGTAATACAATTATAATATTCATTGTTTATTTGGAAAGGAAACGTATCTTCAGATTCAGTTCTCTCAATGAAATTCCACAGTACAGTATAAGTCAGCATACTTTTTCACTCTTTTTGCAAATTGCAGTTACTGATGCATATTTTGCACATCTTAGTGCTGTAATATTTTCTCTTTGCATGATTGCATTCCTGGTCAGAATGTTGCTTCTTACTCTTTCCTTGCAGTTTAGTACAATAATGTGTTTTCTTAAATAGGTAGGAACAATTGTCTTGTTAGCATTGAACATGAACATTGGACTCAGAAATGGAGGAAAGTAGAAGACTGAATCTCCTTTCTGAATTATGCTGTACGTAGCCTGTCCTTGTTAATTTGTTCAGTGAAAACAGTGCCAAGTACATATCATAAGGACTTTGCCATTTATCTGAGAGGATTAAGGCTAGGAGCTACCAATGAGCTGTTACCTGCAGCCCATGTTCTGAGTCCCTTCATCTGCATTTGCCAATGTGTGGTTCTGAGCAACTCATTTTATCAGCCAGCAATCCTTAGTTGGTGCTGAACAGGAACATTTGTGCACAAAGGACTTACAGAGTTAAGAAAAACATCTCTAAAACACTTTCCTTATATATTCTGTTGTTAATTATGGCAGCAAACAGAAATCTCTATTTCTTCTTCAAGCAAATATTCTTTCTATTTAATAACTGTACTACACAGTATGTCTGCAATATTACTGCATGTATATGCTTGTCTGGTCCATATTTCACCTTCAGGTCATAATACACACTGCAGATTAAATAACATGATCAGCTATCTCAGACATGTTTTTTTTTCATGAATTTATGATCTACCTTTCATTTTACATCTATACCTTAAAATATATTCATGGAATTACTCACAGCCATACACCATTACTATGTTCCCTCTCTATGTGTGAGAATCTCATTTGTGCATCTATAAATGCTTTTGATGTATAGCAAACTAAATTCTTTATCATACTTACTGGAATCCATTTGTATCACAACTGGCTTATTTGCATAATATGATGTTAGTATAGGCTGCCCTTTTCATAAGTTCATACATTTTATCATGCTGTCCAGAACCTTAGAACATCAATGAACACCACTTTCTTAATTGCCAGGTTGTATGCCCTGTTGCCAGTCCATCTGTCGATTTTTTGTTTAAAAGTAACAAGATTTTCTGATTTCCTGATATTCCCTGGAAAATGTAACCCTTATTGTTAGTAATGCCTCAATTTTGTTTTAAATTTGGGTATATAAAACTTAAAATTAAAATTTCTAAGTGTTGAATTACCTTATTGTCTTTCAATATCTTGTATAGATTGCAGATCTTTAAACATTAAACACTTTATAGACTAAAATAAATTTGCCCCTTATTTGTCTATGCTTCAGAGTGAAGAGATTCTGGAGTTTGAGTGTTCTGTTTACATAATGCTCTTGGGATACAGAAGCTACTCCATGAATTTTCATTGCACTGATTCAATTTTATTCAGCTCCTTTTGATGTAGATGTAATATATATTATTGTGTTGTAAAAGTGGTGCACAGTAGAGTTTATAATAGTAGTTATACAAGTGGCATCTCTCAGAGTGAATGTTTTAGTCAAAATTCCAAATTGTTTTAATGCCTGAAGTTATTATTTCAGCATGCTTTTTAAAACAGATTTTGTCAGTGAAAGTGATACCCAGATCTTTCTTGTGATTGACTAGTTTCAATACACTAGATGCCATACATAACTGCTTAGTAAAGCAAGGTGCCTTAAAGTACATGACATCACATTACATTTACATTTGTCAGTATTGAACTTTACACCATCATATTGTGTCCAAGCTGGTACTATAGTGCTGCAT
Organism: Protopterus annectens; assembly: GCF_019279795.1. NCBI lineage: Eukaryota > Metazoa > Chordata > Ceratodontiformes > Protopteridae > Protopterus > Protopterus annectens. The sequence continues at coordinate 756,964,409 of NC_056732.1, read as the reverse complement.
TTTCATTTATTGCAGAGAAACCAGTTTTGCTGTCATCTGCTTACTTGCTTAGCTAGCAATGTCTGTTCTTAGGAATAGTGGCAAATAACATAGTGAACAACACTGTTCCCAATACATTGTAATGGGAGACTCTTAACTGAAGTACTCTGGGTGCTTCTTGCAACTTATTTGTGTGAAGAATTACTGCCATCTTTATTTCAAGAGACAAGGAGATTTCAAAATTGGGTTATATCTCTGCACTACTGAATGATAAACAATTGAAAAATGGATACACTTATTCACTTCATCCACATCTTAGACAGTGCAACATTTGCAACATGCGTTAAGAAACACAGATTTAACTGCTTGAGATGCATGTTAGTGCTTGGTGAGATCGGCCTCCATCATATATTTTACTGTACCTGTAGTCTAGAAAGAGTCATACTACATGATATGCATTTTTCTCTAGGGGCTGTCTAATAATTAAGCTTCACTTAATTCGATCATATCATACGTTAACATTCTATGAAAGCTTGGAACAACTCCTTTCTATACTCTTAATCAATCAGTCTGTGTTTACTGTACTAGCCAGTGACGAACATAGTCAAATGACTGAACAGAATGTCTTTTCAACTGTATTGTTTATTGTAACACACTGCACTCCTTATAGTATATTTACTTTTAGGCCTTGAAACTGTACCTAATTAACTTTATACCTCTGCACTGTATTTTTTTAACATGTCTATTGTATCTACTGCATTTGCTGTACTAATCTTTGTGAAGCCTTTCTCACTGGGCCACACTGAAAATGGGATCCATGCCCAGTCTGACTTTCCTGGTAAAGAAATGTAAAATAAATAAAAAATAAATAAATAATACTAAAATTACATATTCTATCATATACTGTAATGTCCTTTCCTGGCAAATGTTATGCTGAGGTATATTTAGATATGAGGTGCGTTCAAATTACTTAATACAGATGTACCTTTTTTACTTTTATGAATCATGCAATTTCTATAAATGTTTACTTAGTTATACTTTTTTTGATTAGGTTAGTCCCACTACGGCTGTGGTCTCTTTTCAAGGAAATCCCAAAGTGATATTTATATTGAGAAGGAAGAATGTGAGCAAGGTATTTGAGAACTTCCATGACTCTTCCTTCTTGTTGATTTGCATCATGTCCATAAGGTAGAGCCATAGAGCTGCTGCTGACTTTGCTGTGAGAAATCCAAGGTGGAGGATGCCATGAGAGATAAAGTGGTGCATATTTTTAAAGAAGTAAATAGACAGGTAACATAAACTACTGGAAATGAGGAAATCATTGTAACAGAGTCAGAAGGATCTGGATTTTTAACACAGGAATTACCAAATTTGCTGGAGCAAAGCAAAGCAAACCAGAAATAGAGCAGAAGCAAGCTGAAGTATGGCAGTTTGTCTTATGGATGTGGAAGCAAAGTAAATTACAGGTTCAATAGAAAAAGCAGTGGAGTTTGGTGATAAAAGAGCAGAAAGAATTGTGTTTTCTGCTGGTGAAGTGGCTAATTTTAAGGGAAAAGGCATTTAGCACAGTATACTGAATCATATGGTAACAGATGTAATGGCAAAGGGATTTTGGCTTTTTTGTCCAATGTTATGTGATGAAAAAATACTTGAAGAAAATACTAAAAAATAGCAAAGAAGATGAGATAGATATCAATGTAGAAGAAAATACAGAAGAGAAATATATAATAAATTTGTAAATTTGGAAGAAATTGTATTAACTATTTGGAAAATATGTTATTTAGGAAGAGAATAGGTATGAACTGTTTAGAAGAGATGAAAGAACAAGGACAAAGTAATGATAAAGTTAATAAAAGTAAGGGTAAAAAGAAAGAAAAAAAAGAAAAAAAACAGGAAAAAAGAAAAAGAAAGTACAGAGATAATGTGAATACTTTAAGTTTTAATATGATCAGTGTTAGAAATATATGTGTCCTAATGGTAAATGAAGGGTCTAAAAAGGTGAAATCAGAAACTTTATGTTTATTAGATAAATATATGTTAAAAAGAGAAAAGGGATAGAAATGAGGCCTTGTGGGAAAACAGGACATGAACATTGTTCATGTATTGGGATTATGATAAGAAATTAAGAAATTAAAATGTTCAGTATCACAATGCTACTACAAGGTGAGATGGTCACATGTAATATAAGAGATGGAAAAATATGCATAAGATTATTTGCAATTAATGCATACACAAATATGACAGAGAGGAAAAGCATGTTTGGGGTCTTCAGAAATATGTTTTGGGTAATATGTTTATTTGGGTATACTTGAAAATACAAACACGCAAAAACACTGACAACGAGATAACTGACACCACAAAACTGAAAGTTCAAAAACACAAAACGTCACATGCCCGACAAACCACAATCCTGACAATCAACAAAACAAAACAAATACCTTTTCTGTAAAACACACACACAACACAAGCACACCAAAACCCTTAAAAACCTACACTAAACCTTACATCTACCACAACTATCTATGCATTAACCTTAACCCAAACCCTAACCCTTAGGTCCGTCACTATCGCACACTCGCCTAACCCGCGCCCTAACCCTAACTCACTTAACCTGCCCCTAACCCTAAAGTCTGTCACTATTGCACACTTACCTTACCGGCACCCTAACCCTAACCTACTTAACCCGCCCCTAACCTTAAAGTCTGTCACTTTTGCACACTTACCTTACCCGCACCCTAACCCTAATGCCCATCACTATCACACACATACCTTAACATGTCGGTGTTCTCAGCGTCAGGATTTTCAATCATCGGTCATCTCCATTGTCGAACTTCCGGTGTTGGTTATCTCATTGTTGGCATTGTCAGCATTTGGTGTTTTCAGGTAGGCCCATTGATTTTTATGATAGGAGACTAACTACATTTTATGGAAGGAGAAGAGGAATGTAACACAAGATATAAAAGTATTAAAATAAGTTATAAAATATGGTGGACTATGGGTAACAGAAAAAATAGAATGGGTTTAGCAAAGAGGAAAGTTTAAAACAGAAATAGATTAAGTAATATGCTATGGTGGAGTGAAATTAATATAATGAGTTGTGGGTATTATTAGGCTTCCTAATCACAAAACTGTGTGAGCAAGAATATGTGAGAATAAAGAAATAATAAAAGAGGAAAAAGACTAAAAAGGTTAATTTGTGAAGTTAATATGACAGAAGAAATTCAGCTAGAGAGTAAGAAAGTAGAACATATCACATGTAGAGATTGTTCTAAATGTTGGGCTACATGGTGGGTAGTATTTAAAGAAAAATATAAGAAAGTGTTTTAATGGTCAGAAATATATTAAAAAGAAAATAAGAATATAAAGAACTAATGGAGGAGATTCATGCAGAGACTGAGGAAAGAGGAAACAGAATAAGATAGATTGAAATAATATTTGACAAAAGCAGATAAAGTTTAAAAATGTATAATTTATGCAAATATTTTTCTTGAAGGGTTAGAAAGAGGAGGGCTCACCTCACTTAAGAAAACAAATGAGAATAAAAAGTAAGGTGTTGGTGAAGTAAAGATGAATTGATTATCACAAGAAGTTAATTAGTATATCAGGGGTTATGTTTGGAAAATATGAAAACATATTAAATCAGTTGAAAGTGAAACTATAAAAATAAAAAATATATATTGATATGGTGTAAAGGTTTTAACTTATTATATAATAAAAAGATGTACACATTAAATACATACATTTTATGTACATTTGTTTTATTTTGGGGGAATATGTATTCCATCAAAATTGGAAAAGGAATTGCTAGTTGTTTTATTTATCTTTGTATATGGGATGTGAGACTGAATCATATTAAAAGAGGAATAATATGCAATAAAAAGATGGGAGCTAGGTCTAAAAAAATATTTTTATTTTGTGTGTGTGTGTGTGTGTGTGTGTGTGTGTGTGTGTGTGTGTGTGTGTGTGTGTGTGTGTGTGTGTGTCAATGTACCTATCTTGGGTTATTAATAATGTGTAAATGGGGGGATAATGTAGGAAAATCTTTACATAACAGATATGAAAATATATAGAATCAAGTAAAAAGGAAAGCATGCGATGAAAAAAAAAGATTGTAGAAAGAAAGGAATATGTAAGTAAAGTAACGTTATGGAAATTAAAATGTGATGAATACATTGTCAAAAAGGAATGAGTGGTATGACACTTTTTTCTTGAACAGAGATGGAGCAATTTATCAAATGATGATAGAAATTTGAAAAAGCAAAGAAGGTTTGAAGATTTCTGTGAAACTGGTGACTTTTGTTTTGAACAATTATATTAAACAAGTTACCGATAAAGAAAATATGGATTATATAGTAACAGAATAATGAATATGCTAAGACTGTAAGGTAAAAAATAAAATGCAAGACATTATTTTTTTTAATGTAAAATGAACATATTGGGCTGGATTCACAATGACTTGCACGGAGTCTATGAGTAGAGTAAGACTCCATGCAGCCATCATGTCCGAAGAGTGATCCAGGAACAGCCTGTAGGGGCGTGTAAGAGAGCTCCTAAAACGTCTCCTACACGGACAGGGCTGGGATTTGCAAATTACCTCACTTGCAGCCGAAAGGCATGCAAATGAGGTAAATGTGTGATCCAGGAAGCACAAACCTGTCTGAGTAGGAGACGTGTTAGCTGCAAAAATGTACTCAGTTGACAACTGAGTACCATTCTGCAAATAGCACAATGGAGCCTTGTCAGCTCCAAATAAAGGTTGCATATGGTTGAGGAAACATGCCAATGGCCAAATATACAGCCACTGGAAAGTTTTCCAGATGCAAAATTAAAATAAAAAGATTTTTTTTTCAGCAATTTCCGATGTTTAAGCATAGCGCAGCGCCACGCAAACGGGGTACGCTATAAAATCATAAAATAAGACAATAAAAGCCACAAACGTGGAATTTATGACAATTGTTAAATGACAATGTAAAGGAATAGCAGGCTGAACAACATGGCCACCGAGTAGGGGTTGCTAAGGGGAGAAGCCCAGTCTAAGACATGTAACCAAGCATTAGTAGGCAATCCTATGTAAATGAGTGTTAGGATAGTGAATCACATTTTTACATAGCAAATGAGCACAGTCAGTGGAGTATAGGAGTAGGATATGGGGGAAAACAGAGTAGGAGATAGGTGACATCACAAGGGGGGTATGTATGAAAGTAGTGAAGCTCATTGGAGCACAGTGGCATGTGTTAGCTGTCAGTTAGACATCACGGAAAGAGGTGTGTCAACAGGTAGGCCAGGGAAAGCCAAGAAATGGAAGGTTTATACTGTGGATAACACCAAAGTTTCTTGCTGAGCGGGTATGCGTGTGTATGCTCGCCTGTAAACTCGAGTAAGACAGAGTGCACGCGTGGAAGCGTGTGTGCGCGCGTTTAAGCTGGAGTAAGCATGTATAAGGCTGTTGGAAGACCTGTAAGCATGTTTGCACTGGTGTGCACGCGTTTTAACCCGAATAAGCAAGTTTTAGTCCATCTAAGCATGTGTGCATGCATGTGAGCTGCTGTGAGTGTGTTCCTGCTTGTATGCACTTCACTCCCCCGAGGAAACAGAAAGGAAAAATGAAGCACAACAAATAGTAATAGTAGGAAGCTACCAGGGAATACTAGTAGAGCTAGCAGGTGCAAACAATCAGAATCAGGCAATTACACAGGCAGAATACTAGCCCTGCCCAGCATTTAAAACTCTGCAAACAACAGTGTAGTTTGTTTCTCTCAAGAGACACTGCAACACTGGAGTAAGCTACTAGAAGTGAAAACTGAAAAAGCTACACTCAGACAAAAAATGCTAGGGGCTGCCATTGCTGTTATAAGGTGACATATGCAACATGCTGAGGGTGGTGACAATGCAAATGCTGCCAGACAACCCACAGTGAGGAGATGGAGAAGAGTGTACAGGCCCAGGGTCACCTACCAGGGGTTACATGAGCTGGAGATAGTGGAGCGCTATAGAGTGGACAGAGACCTCCTGCAGCAAATTGTTGAGCTGTGCAGGCCATGCCTCACACACAGAACCAGCAGAGGGGAACCCATCCCAGTGGAAACCAAGGTATGTGTTGGCCTAACAATACCAGCAACAGGTACCTTTCAGAGACCAGCTGGTGATATGATGGGGATATCACAGGCATCAGCACTAGGGTACTGCACCAGTTCCTGGATGCCATGTCAGCACATGTCGGTGATCATGTATATTTCCCCAATTCCCGTGAGGTATTGGCCAGCAATATGCGTCTCTTCCAGCAAATAGCAGAATACCCTGAGGTAGTGGGTGCAATAGACTGCATGCATATATGCATCAAAGCACCAGCCAGTGAGCGGGGTAGGGCCTACATTAATGGCAAGGGCTTCCCCTCCATCAACTGCCAGGTTGTGTGTGATGCCCAGGGCATAATAATGAATGTGTGTGCTGGCTGCCCTGGAAGCTACCATGATTCCCATATTTGGCATCTGACGCAGCTGGACCAGACATTTGCCAATGGGGACATCCCACATGGTCACTTAGTGGGGGATGCTGGCTATGCACTGGGGCCGTGGCTGATGACACCCATCAGAAATGCACACACACCTGAACAGGAATACCATAATGAGGCACACGCGCAAACACGAAATGTAATCGAGCGTGTGTTTGGGTTGCTGAAGTCACGGTTCCAGTGCCTGGCACATATAGTGCGGCCTTGCAATACTCATCAACTACATGTACCCAAATTGTCATGGTATGTGCTATGCTATATAATATGATTCTGCGAAAACAGCTGCAGCAGGAACAGCATAGGCCTGGGCCAAACAGCCCCCCACCAGTGCCAAGGCCATCACAGGCAGAGCGTGACTCGGAGGAGTAACAACCTCAGCCTGCCCCAATAGGCAGAAGGAGGCGTGCCCAGTATGCCTTGGCCTTGGCAAAGAGGCAACGCATAGCACATACACTGACTCAGTAGGAACCCTGGAAATGATACCTCTCTCTGACTCACACATATAGTAAAAGGGATGCCTAACTTGACACTACCTGTTTCCAAACATGTATAGGGAGTGCAGTATGTGCATCTGACATAGGCAGCCCTGCAGCACCACCTGAGGCATGATTGCCATGTGTTATGCAATGTAAGGTAGTGATAAACAGCATTTACCACCATGTAGTATATGCAAACTTGATGACCTTGAGTATCATCCTACCCTCACCAAATATGAGGCCACAATATGAAGACAAGATGATCAATTACAACAATTGGCTTAAGTATCAGTGTCAGTGAAAGGGGATACAATGCCTGTCAGCCTGGGATGACATGCTCGACAAGACATGATGCTTCGCTAGGGATGGATTTCACCTATCACCTGTGGCCTTTTGGATATTGCCAAAGGCTCTTGTCACCCCCATAGTGCCTTTTTAGGTAAGGCTCAAAACACAAACCTACCTCCATAGGTATCACAAGGGATAAGAAACTATAAGTAATGCTACTCAATGCCAGAAGTCTAAACTGCAAGATGCATGCACTCCAAACTCTCTTCAGCATGGAGAATGTTGATATCTGTGCAGTAACAGAAACCTGGTTCAAGGCTCCCAAGAGCACCCTAGCATTAACAGGTTACACCTCATACCATGCTTTACAGCTGCAAAACATGGAACAAACTACAAAAGGAGGGTGAGTATCAATATTTTTCAAAGATACCCACACCCCCAGGTTGGTGGCACAACATGAAGCATCGGAGACTATCCATTCCATGTGCAACTAACAGTAGCTAAAACCGCCTTCCAGTTCATAGCCTGCTACAGACCACCCTCCTAAACCCAGGAACCACACTTGGCCGCCTGGAGAACACATGAAAATATGAAGGTCTCCCCAAACACCATTATATTGGGCGACTTCAACTACCCAAACATAGACTGGGAGCATTACCCTAGCCCCAACACCCTAGCCCAAAGGGTCCCAGAATTTATAAACCAAAATGCTATGGAACAACTTGCTGCCACTCCCACAACAGGGGAAAACATACTGGACCTGATCATCACTAACATGGGGACTCTATGTCCAAGTCCAGAAGTGTATCCCTCACTGGTAAGATCAGACCAGAGAGTAATCTCACTGGATATTCACATCCCAATCCCAGCCCATGGCCAGAAAAACACAGTGAAAATTATTCACTAAAGCAAATGTCACACTCCTCAAAACTGAGGTGGAATCCTTCACAGCCCCTGTGCCTGTGGAAAATATGGCCCAGATCTCATAACCCTTTATAAACGCATTCTATGAACACCTTCAGGAATGCATGGATCAAGCAATCCCAAATAAAACCAAGATCCAATCCTCCAAAGCCAGGCATCCTGTCCGGTGGACCCAAGCCATAAACAAACCATACAATACAAGGAGGAAGCTACTATATGATAGATCAAAATCCCCAAAAGGGAAGGCATCTCTGATCAGTATTATTGAAAAACTACGGCCACACATAAGATCATCTAAGGCCATCTTTGAGATAAAAATTGTACAGGACACCAAGGATAATCACAAGGCATTCTTTTCTTATGGTAGGAACCTGTGTGGGAATCCCTAGATACGCTCAGAAATAGTCCAAAATGACAAACAATACACCAACCAACAGACTTTGCCAACATCTGAGCTGACAGGTTCATTGCAAACTCCCCCCCCCCTCCCCACCAAAAGGGCAAATGTCTATCCCAGCAGAGTGCTGGCCCCCTGACATTGCAGATGCTCAGATAACAGCCAGCCTCTCCAAAGCAAAACGCACAGCATCAATGGGACCAGACGGTGTCCTGGGCTGTGTCCAACATGAACCCCAAGAAGAATTGAACACAAACATAAAACCACTGTTCAATCTCAGCCTTACCACAGGATATGTACCGAAAGAGCAGTGTACAGCAATAGTGGTCCCTCTCCACAAAGGTGGTACCTCAATGGATACTGCAAACTATCACCCCAGAAGCCTGACTAGCTTGGTCTGCAAAGCTATGGAAAGATCATCATGGACCTCAGAAATAAACATATTGGGGACCTACAGACACTGGATCCTACACAGTTTGGCTTTGTTAAGGGCAGATCCTGCCTCTTAAACTTGTTTGAGTCATTTGAAACAGTCATCAAGGCCATTGACGAGGGGAAGGTGGTCCACACAGCCTACCTGGACCTCGCAAAAGCCTTCCATACAGTACCCCACTTGGTCATCATAGATAAGATCACCAACTTCAATATAAACCCCTATGTCACTAGATGGGTTGCAAACTGGCTCAAGGACAGAACCCACATGGTCAGAAATGCTGGAGCCATGTCAGATCCCAAACCAGCTACAAGTGGCATCCCACAAGGCTCAGTCCTGGGACCTCCCTTGTTTGGTATATATTTCTCAGAGGTACAGGCCAACACAGAAGGACTGTTGGTGAACAAGTTTGCAGATGACTGCAAACTGGGCACCATAATCGACCCTCCAAGCTGAAACAAGCATCCTACAAAAGGGCCTCATAGAAACAGACAACTGGTGCCAGAGCCATGTCCTCAAGCTAAATGCAAAACAGTGTATAGTCCTCCTCTTTGTCAAAAACTAAGTGCCCACAAATTACCACATAGGTGGTAACCCATTAAGTATGGAAGAAGTGATAAGGGACCTGGGGACCCAAGCTGATAGCAATCTCTCATTCGATAACCATGTGGCCAAAATGTTTAGAAAAACCTTTCATATAGCCCACCTAATCATGAAGGTATTCACATCTACATCAGGGGAGGTCATCGTGCCTCTTAACTCATCCCTCATCAGGCCCATAATTGAGTACAATGTCCCTTGTGGGATGTACCTTATCAGACACCTGCAGCAGCTGGAAAGACCACAAAAGTACCTCACCTGGAGGATCAAAGGGCTCAAACACATGCCATTCGCTGCCGGTTAAAGAAACTGCAGCTCCACTCAGTGGCATACTGCCTGCCCAGAGGCAATCTGTGTCTGATGTATAAAGCCATGTCCAACCTGGAATCAATGGACATGCTGCACTTCGGAAACTCAAAATCCCATCAAGCTATGCGGTCAAGAGACCTGAACTTCAGGACTGAAATAAATAGGACATGCTGGAGTGACAGATTCATAACCCAGAGGCTCCCCCCACTCTTGAGTAAACCCCCACTCCAGGTTAGCCAGAGTCCCTCATTGACTCTCTTCAAGAGGAATCTTGATGAGTGGATGGGAGATTGTAGGTTTACCCTGGGTATCACTTCTATGTCACTGTTAGACAGAGGCACAGTATACTAACCTTGCAAAATGTCATGGCAAACTCCACTTAAAATGTGTGTTGAAAGCCAAACACACTCTGGCTAGGATTATAAATGCTCTAGGGCAGATAGCCTAGCATGAACCTATGAACAGAATCACACACACCAGCTAGTACAACTGTGGTCAATGTGGGGTAATGTTTGGTTATGTCCACCCAAGTTGGTGAATACACAGCAATGTCGGACAAGCCTGGTTTAAGTAGGCCATAGCTGAACAAAATGCAACATGCTCATAGCTGCCCAACTGGCACTTAACCAGTTTGGTCTGCTCAGTATGAACATTTAAAGCAGTGATGGGACTCAAACCCATGATACTGTGCATCATAGTGAAAGTACTGACCCACTACACCATGACAGTATTGCAGTGTTCAACTAGTATGAGATAATGTTGCCAAGTATTTGCAAACTATCACATGGAAACCCTGCATGCACAGCATAATCCCTGTTGAATTATGACACAAAGGAGTCTGACAGTAAGAACACAACATGACTTCCAACACACACACAGTATAAATGTCAATATTGGTCATGTTTACACACAACCAGAAATGTAGTGGACTCCAGATCACAACATATGGAAAGGTCACACTGGGCATGCTCACACACTTGGATAAATGAGGCATATGTCAGGCAACAAACCATGGAAAGCCTGAACTGGGCATGCTCACACACTTAGGCCATGTCTGAGTATAGCAGTCAGTCACACATATCTGGAAGTTGTATGTGTTAAGCCAGGAACCTCCCACTATCTAGCAAGCTGCCCTGTGCACACAGTTAAATGACAACAGACACATATATTAATATACTGGAACCCTGTCATGATCAAACGTGTTACGCAGATAAACATGTTGTTCATAGAAACTGGGAAAGCTACGGCAATAAAGAACTGCAAACAGTAGCAGCAACAAATATTGTGCATCCCGAACATAAATATAGGTGCAGAGGTCAATACTAGGCTGTCTGCCCTAGGGAATTCATAAGCCTAGGCAAAGTGTATTTGGCATCCACCTCCCCAGTAGAGTAGCCTACTGTGCCTCTGTAAAGTAGGTCACAGAAGGCACCCTTTAAGGCTAGTCTACTGTGCCTCTGTCAAGCAGGGACACAGTGGAGATCCCAGGGTGAAATTGCAATTTCTCATCCATGCGGCTGTATTTCGCTGGAAGAGGGTTGGCGAGGTGCTATGTCTAACTTTAATTGGGATTCAATTCCAGAGTGAGGGGAGCCTCTGTATAATGAATCTGTCCCTGCAGCATGTCCTATTTATTTTTGTGCTGAGGTTTAAGTCCCTGGAGTGTGTAGCTCTAAGGGTCTTGGATGTTATGAGGTGGAGCATGTCCATTACTTCGGGATTTGAAATGGCTGTGTATGTCAGGCATAGATCACCTCTGAGTAGGCGTTAAGCAACTGAGCAGAGCTGGAAATCCTTTAGTTGAGCTGCATAGGACATCTGTGTGTAGCTCATGATCCTCTTGGGGAAGTACTGTTGTGTTCACTGTAGTTGCCGCAGGTGTTAGGTAAGGTACACCCCAAAAGGGGCATTGTAGTCAAACATGGGCCTGATGAGTGACTAGTAGAGGGCCACAATGACTTTCCATGATCTACATGCAAACACCCATGTGATAAGGAGGGCTATATAAAGGTCTTTGCAATGACTCTGTCAATGTGATTAGCAAAGGAGAGGTTGTGATCTATGTGGGTCTGTGGGATATTGCTCTGTTATGTAGTAGCTTCCTCTTTCTGTTGTACAGCTTATATATGGCTGGGGTCAAACAGACAGGTCTCCTGTTTTGGAGGTGTCATGGTTTTATTTGGGATAGCATGATCAATGCATACCTGCAGGTGCTCATACAATGCGTTTGTAAAGGATTCTGCAGATTGGGCTGTATTATCCTCCAGCACGGGGCCTTTGAAGTATTCCACCCCAGTCTTCACAAGTGCAAAGTCTGCTTTTGAGAAATTCTTTACAGTGATTTCCTTGGCTGGGGGAGAGGACGGGATATGGATGTCCAGGGAAAGTTGTTTATGGTCTGATCTTAACAATGATGGTTCTACCTCTGGTGTGGAACTTAGAGTCCCCATGTTGGTGATGATCAGGTCCAATATGTATTCCCTGTTGTGGGTGTGGTGACTGGTTGTGCCATAGCACATGGATTCACAAATTGTAGTGGCTGTAGGGTGATGTTGTTGAGGGCCTGAGTAGTATCCCCAGTCAATATTTGTGTACCTGAAGTCAACCACTATAATGGTGTGTGTGAAGACTTGCATATCCTACACTGTTCCCAGGAAAGCCAAGTGTGGTTACTGGGTATGGGTGGGGTGGTCTGAACTACACACCAAACCAAAAGGCAGTTTTGCACAATGGTAGTTGTATATGTATGGCCTGTCATGCTTAGTGCAGTGGTACCAACCCAGAGGTGTGTGTATCTGTGATGTATATGGATACACCCCCTACTTGTGTTGTGTGTTACAAGTCCTGTGGTCATGAAGCATGCTATAGAACATAACCTGGCTGTGCCAGTGTGCATATGTGACTCTGAACTAGGCATCTGTTAATGTACAGATATTGTTATCCCCCATACTGAAGGATAGTTAAATATGTGCATTCTTCTTTGGAAAGACTGATGATGTCAGCACCCTATAAATACAGCAGGAGAAGAAAAATCATCCAGTAATGTGAATAGCGCGCTGCGCAAATGCGTCTCTCTCAAGTATCATAACAGAGCTAGGTAGGAGTTTGAATCCTGCAAACGGTGTGTGTGTGTATGCAATTCTCTGTGAGACGAATGGCCTTTTTGAAGACTGGGATAACACACTAAAAGATGTGCATTCCTCCTTGGAAAGACTGATGATGTCAGCACCCTGTAAATACAGTAGGAGAAGGGAAATCATCCAGTAATGTGAATAGCGTGCTGCGCAAATGCGTCTCTCTCAAGTATCATAACATAGTTAGGTAGGAATTTGAATCCTGCAAACGGTGTGTGTGTGTATACAATTCTCTGTGAAAGTAATGCCCTTTTTGAAGACTGGGATAACATGCTAAAAGATGTACATTCCTCTTTGGAAAGACTGATGATGTCAGCACCCTATAAATACAGCAGGAGAAGGAAAATCTTCCAATAATGTGAATAGCGCGCTGCACAAATGCGTCTCTCTCAAGTATCATAACATAGTTAAGTAGGAGTTTGAATCCTGCAAACGGTGTGTGTGTATGCAATTCTCTGTGAAAAGAATGGCCTTTTTGAAGACTGGGATAACACACTAAAAGATGTACATTCCTCCTTGGAAAGACTGATGGTGTCAGCACCCTATAAATACAGCAGGAGAAGGGAAATCATCCAGTAATGTGAATAGCGGTCTGCGCAAATGTGTCTCTCTCAAGTATCATAACATAGTTAGGTAGGAGTTTGAATACTGCAAACGGTGTATGTATGTATGTAATTCTTTGTGAAAGTAATGGCCATTTTGAAGACTGGGATAACACACTAAAAGATGTACATTCCTCTTTGGAAAGACGGATGATGTCAGCACCCCATAAATACAGCAGGAAAAGGAAACTCATCCAGTAATGTGAATAGCGCGCTGCACAAATGCGTCTCTCTCAAGTATCATAACATAGATTGGTTGGAGTTTGAATCCTGCAAACTGTGTGTGTATGCAATTCTCTGTGAAAAGAATGGCCTTTTTGAAGACTGGGATAACACACTAAAAGATGTACATTCCTCCTTGGAAAGACTGATGATGTCAGCACCCTATAAATACAGCAGGAGAAGAGAAATCATCAAATAATGCGAATAGCGAGCTGTGTAAATGCGTCTCTCTCAAGTATCATAACATAGTTCGGTAGGGGTTTGAATTCTACAAGGGGGGTGTGTATATATGCAACTCTCTGTGAAAGGAATGGCCTTTTTGAAGACTGGGATAACACACTAAAAGATGTACATTCCTCTTTGGAAAGACTGATGATGTCAGCACCCTATAAATACAGCAGGAGAAGGGAAATCATCCAGTAACACGAATAGCGTGCTGTGCTAATGTGTCTCTCTCAAGTATCATAACACAGTTAGGTAAGGGTTTGAATGCTACAAGGGGGGGTGTGTGTATGTATGCAATTCTCTGTGAAAGGAATGGCCTTTTTGAAGACTGGGATAACACACTAAAAGATGTGCATTCCTCTTTGGAAACACTGATGATGGCAGCACCCTATAAATACAGCAGGAGAAGGGAATTCCTCTAGTAATGTGAATAGCGTGCTGCGCTAATGCATCTTTCTCAAGTATCATAACTTGAATCCTACAAATGCCATGTGGGCGTTTGTCACACAGTTTGTCAATGTGTTGTGTGTTTTGCTTTTATTATTGTATGACATATTATTATAACAGTAATTTCAATGCACACATCGGGTATGTGTGTGCCACATACAGATATGTACCTGTGACCTTTAATAGTTCCTATGTGTGAAGCCTGCCCCATATAAATACAGTTGTTACCTTTGCCAGCATGTGCCGCAGCTTACCAGACCTTAGGCCATACATGTATGTTGGTGACAATGCAGGCTACTGCAGTGATCTGTGCCCTAGGCCAACTATGTGACACACACCCATGAAAGCTTTGATAGATTAATGTGGGTGAGGGTTCATGTCTGGAGTATATGTCAGACATGTTAAAACACAGCAAAGTCTGTGAGTGATGGGCACCCAGTGTAGGTGTATGGCAACTGTTGCCGATATGCATACAGACACCTTCTTGCTTAGGTGATACACTGAGGAACTGCAGAATACCTTTGGAAATGTGAATATCACAGGAAAGACAAGATAACACTTGTCCACATGTACACACCATTACCCGTTCTACATGATGGGTGCTACCACCTACATGGTACTGTTGGAATACTATGTTAACTACATGCAGATGCCAATGCCACAGTTGTGTTACAGCAATACAGCATGGCTTGGAAAACAGGTATCTGTCCATATGATACCCTTGTGGTGGTTAGGTGTGTCATGTGTAGAATGCATTGTAGGCCACTGTATGTATTTGCAGTCGTGAATGGACATATCCGTAGTGTGTTGGCATGTACGTGAGACTGCTATATGCCAAAGATTATTGTTCCCAGGGATGTGTGTGGCTCAGTAAGAATGGCTACTGGTATAGTGTAGTACTGCAGGGATATCACTGACACCAGGTTCCTACATCTGTGTATCAGTTGAGGAGACACCATGTAATGACCACTGAATGTCAGGCTATGTACACTGTGTATACTACCAGAATGCAGACCATTGACATTTGGAAACCGTATCACCCACAGCATACTGTCAAACCATGTCATGTTCCATGCTAACCATGTTCACAAATGTATACCTGCAACTCAGTGCTGCAAATATCACACATGTACTGTCCACACTCCAATACATGCAGGCACAGGTACACACAACAGTCATGTGGCACATATGCAGACAGTACACTTTGGGAATTAACACTGGTGTATACAAAACTGCAATGACAAACATAGGTAATGCATCATGCATGCTCGAATATACCCACAACAATATCATGACACTGTACTGTTAACAATGTGATAATATTACTACAGTGCTATGTAGTCACCCTGTGCATCAGCACCATGCTACCCTGTTCCTGCATCAATGTTATAGATGGCAGGAGGCACAGTTTCATCATATGCACAGGGTGTGTACTTGGTTTGCCAGAGTCTGCCATTGACACATCGAATTGACATGTATGTGTGTGTGTGTGTGTGTGTGTGTGTGTTAGTGAGGGACAACAGTACAAAATGGGGCAATGTTGCTGCAATGTGTGTGTGTATGTGTTAGCCCTAGGTGTTAGCATTATGTGTGTGTGTATGCATGCACACAGTTCCACCACATGACTGCCATATACGGGTGATTGTGGACAGCCACAGACTGTACCTGCCAGGTCATACAGATCACTGTCTCTGGCCACAGACATGGTACCTGTGCCTGGCAGGGGTGCTACGGACAGTATCAGGTACTAAGCCAGACTGGGTACTGTCATCAGAAGCAGTGGGTTGTTGACTGGACACATGTCCCTGCTGGGACTGTCCAGAGCCATGTGCACGTGGTCTTCTCAGACGGTCTAATGACAGCACAGACCCAGCATTGCTGGGGCTGGTACAGGCACTATGGGAGTGGCTGCAGGTTTGTTATCGTCCGCTACGGCTGCCAGCTGATAATTTGCTGGCATACGTCCACGTCAATGCCTCAACTGTCCTGCACTGTCCTGGCTCCTGGACATGTAGTTGTGGAAGAGATCTAATGTGTCCCCCCAATGTCTGTCAATGACCTCGCTGATGTTACGGATGGCAGACGCAACATCATGCATAGTGTCATTCCTAGTGGTGTGATGTGCTCTAAGCTCCCTCAGACCCTGTCTGGTGTACCGTTCCATACGTGCCTGTGCCTGCATTATAGCCCGGAACATAGCTGAGGTTGAAAGACCTCTGTGGACACGTCTGACAGGGGCAGTACGACCACGGATGCTCCCAAGAGAACCCCTGGACATCTGCCTGTGTGGTACCATGTCAGGAATCTGGCCATGGCTGCTGTGAGGGGATGCATGTGCCAATGATACCACACTACCCTGGTCAATGCCCACTGTATGCTGTCCCTCAGCTAAGGACATTGGTGACAATGGATGTATAGGCAGGATGACTGTGCGCTTTGATGGGGTTGACTGCTGCATAGTGTCAATTGGCTGACCAACGACAGACCCTGTCACACCTTCCTATGCTATTACACATGTATCATCATAATCACTATCCCCAGCAGTGGCTTCAGGTTCCCTGCTGCACTCCACCAGAGCAACATCAGAACCTGTGAGATGAAGATAGGAAACACAGTTTACAAATGTGTACACGATATTAGCACAAAGGCACACAGGCACACAGGCGCACAGGCGCACAGGTGCACATGCACACATGCACACAGGGGCACATGCGCACAGGCGCACAGGCACACATGCACACATGCACACATGCACACAGGCGCACATGCACGCAGGCGCACAGGTGCACAAGCACACAGGTGCACAAGCACACAGGCACACAGGCACACAAGCACACAGGCACACAGGCACACAAGCACACAGGCACACTCTTCAGTACAGAAGATACAAACACAGACACACCTGCAATCCAACACATACACAATACTGTTTTAGGGTGGGTGACAGTATCACATGAAAAAACATCACTGCACACGTGTCTGTATGCAGATTATGTGCTGCACAGGAACACGCAGTGCAAGTGTAGACAGCCCTTGTTAATAACAGTATACATGTACTTGATGCTTGTGTGTAGTTGTTCAGTGATTATCTCCACCCTGGGACACAATGTGTACAAGGACATAACAATGTTGTGCAAGTGTTACAAGCTGTGGGTGCATATATTTGCACACACACACACACACACACACACACACACACACACACACACACACACACACACACACACACACACACACACAACACATGACGGTGCTACGCAATGACTGCTATGTGTACTTTTGTGGTCGGTGGAACTGGATGTGGTGTAGTAACGTGAGCCATGATCAACATGCTTCTTGTGGTCAGTCAACAATAATAATGTGTGCCAGACAGGCAGTTAGCATGCTGTACCTGACGTGCAGTAACATGACTACATTCACAATTACACAGCCACTTGTTACATGGATTTGTAAGGTGGCCTATAGTGAGCATTGCCTAACATGAATGTATTATTTGTTCAAGACTGTTGCACAAAGACATGATAGGCCTCTACCCCTCAGGTATATTATGTGTGCTGCGTAGATGATAAGTGGGATACTGAAGGGTGGCCATACAGCAGGTGTCATAATTGGGCATGTGTAGCAGGCTAAGGTGTAGTGTGTATGCCAAACGTGTGTGCTGTGTACATGTGTATCAGGTATGCCTATAGAATGTCCAGTACTGTGTTGCCACACATGTGTGTCATGCTGTGTATTGCATATGAGTGAGGCAGCTATTGAGAATAATGGGATATGCATAGTCTCACAGCAAACATGCACAGCATGCATTATGCGTAGGTGTGTTACATGTGCACAGACTACACCTACATATGACATGCACATGTCATTAGCAATAGTATTGTTATTATACACTCACCAGCATGGATTGGCTGCCTTGCTGTCACTCCAGAGGGACCTGCAAAAATATGAGAGTGATTGCTAGTGGCCACAACTGTGCCATTGATACTGTGAGTATGATAAAGTACAGTAGTACAACAGGTGGCTTTCACAGGTGTACAGATTATGCTCAGAATATCAATCTTGCAGAAGAATAGGCAGGTTAATAGCTACACAAACAGTACACATCTCACACGCACATAAACTACCAGTACAGAGAACAGTCAACTACAGATATGGCATGTTACCTGCACGCTCCATTTCAACTTGCTGGGTGGCTCAGGCCTCCATGATGACACATGTTTGTGGATGTTGCTGTTGTTGGCCTGGAGCCACAACATTTAGGAGGTGCTCCTCCACACTGGTGAGGGGGTTGGATAGGTACCCCACCGCCTGTGGCAAGCTATTGTCTGTGGATATCAGACGCACGCTGCCAGACATGTCTAATTAAATCACTGCAGTGATGGCGTGCCTGCTCATATGTCGAGTTATGCATGCCTATGTCATTTACCCGATGGACAAGATCTTGCCACAGTGCAGCCCTCTCATGCTGGTTCTGGCTGGTCCTAGAAAACAGCACACAGTAATTCTGCACCAGTCTCTGGTGGATCTCCTGATCCTCTGCTGCTGTATAAGGTGGGTTTCGCTGATGCACCATCACCCTGGAAGTAAAAGAAAAATATGTGAGCAAGTCATGTGGCACACTTAATATTCTAATGTACTGATGTCACTTAACTGCCATATATAGCATCTGTCTGTCTATCAAGGGATACACATGTACAATACCACATATCAGGGCTCAGTCCACAACTGTCTGACAGTGCCTGCCACACTCCATACAACAAACTAGTATACACAAGCACTCAGCACACCGTGTGGGATACAATGCATGACCTCACACTGGGGGTATGTATCAAGCTAATGGATGAAGAATATTGTCATCCCGTGCAATGAATGCAGTGCACATTTACAGTTTCAATGGTAATCCACCCTAGTCTTTAATGCCATACCCCTACCTGACATATGTGCACAGTTGTTACTATAGCCAGCATACTGCTGTCACAGAGTATACATGCTGCCAGGTACACACACATACCATGTAACACACATGTGATTGCGGCCATGGTACAGGCATCATTACACACACATTACACAAACATACAACACACAAATGTATAACAACACAGATGAGCATTAACTGTGTACCTTATAGTACTGTGTGCCCCTACTTACAGATACCTATGCATGAAGTATGTAATCTGTGCAGACTACAGGAAACACACCAGACAGTGTTACCTGGAAATGTGAACATACACCATACTGTAGTGTTTAGGCCTACAACATCAGGTAGTACAACAGTTCATATGTGAGCTGGATTCAAGAGCAGTACCACTTACTGAGCATACATGTATTGCTTCTGCCTACGATGGGGCACCACAGTCGTACACAGGGAAGTACGGCACAACATATGCCAATCTACTATGTTTGCATCCCTATAATTGACACATCTGTCTCTGGCCTCACACCAAGGACACCAACTACCATGACAGACACAAACTCACACTAAGCTATCACACCTTTACAGATCTTGCACACAATCAGTGTCACACTCATTCAACATCACATAGCTGGTATTGCACTGAGTACATGTGTGTGTGTGCATTGTGTCATAGGTAGGTACTATGCTATTGGCCCTGGGCCTAGGGCAGCCTAGCCATATGCCACCCTGCCCTTTGGGACACATGTAATGTGATTTTACTTGCTCCTGTGAAATGGTTACACAGAAGTGACTCACAGGGCATATTACCTATCTTCATAACATTCATCAGGGGTATGTATGACAAAGGAGCCCTGTTTGTTAATGCTGGGTGGTTTACTCCAGGGTATGGCATATTTGTGTATAGAAACCTGTACCTCCAGCATGTGCTGTTTAGTGCGGTGACAAGGAATAGGGCCCTAGGTCATGTAGAGTGGACGGATTGCGAGGTGTTGCCATGGTGGTTGGCCAACTGGTATGGGTGTGACATAACTATGTATGTCCAGCATTGGTAACCTCTGTGTAGGAAGTATGCAAGGCACTCTAGCTGTGGTTTTGAGTCAGTCTGCATAGGGAATGTGTTTGAGGGCATTATCAGTCTTTGTTAGGTATGTCTGTGGCCTTTCCACTTGCTGTAGTTCTCATGGGAGGTACATACTGCATAGGACATTGTGAGGTGTAGAGGGGTACACTGACTTACATTTCCCTAGCTGACACACATTTTGTGATGACACGTACCATGTACAGGGATTACAAGACTAGCGTGCCACTGTAGATATCAAAGGGGAGGCTATTGTAAACCTGTGTCCCATGTTCCCTTCTGACACCTCCAGTGGTAGGCGGGCAACCACCTATGTGGTAGTTAGTGGGTAACATGTTTTGGAATGGGATATGGTACTGCAGTATCAACACTGGTGTTCAGTCAATGCCTTGGTCACCAGGCACCTGTTGCAGTACATCTGCCCCCCATGTCCCCCTCTCTCACTGTCTCTTTGTATCTGTCTATCTAAATATATATATATATATATATATATATATATATATATATATATATATATATATATATATATATATATATATATATATATATATATATATATATATATATATATATATATATATATATATATATATATATATATATATATATATATATATATATATATATATATATATATATATATATATATATATATATATATATATATATATTTAAATATATATACATATCTACATATATGTATATATAAATACACACCACTATATATAACCATATGTATATATATACATATCTATAGACATTCATATATATCTGTATATATGTATGTATCTATTATATTATGTATATACATATTCTATCTATCTATATATCTCTATCTATCTGTACATACCTCTCTATCTATGTACATTATATATATATATATATATATATATATATATATATACACATGTAGGCACATAGACTGCCCACCTTTCATGGTGGGAATATCACTTCTGAAACAGTTGTGAGACATACCATTCTGTAATGATATTGCACAGTGTTGTGCATAATGCATTATGCTGTCCTCAGGCCGTATAGCTGTAGCAGGCCTCACTGGCTCCGTCCCACAGAAGTTCACCACCACATGACATATACCTGCACTGCATGCTGTTTTCAATGCCACACACTGCAACCTACATTGATATGTGCACATAGCAATCTTCAACTACATATGTATGTCCAGCCTTCACTAACAGTTGCAGTATGTCCCTTGCCCTATGCACATCTGCATATACATATTGATACAGACTGCTAACACATATGGAGGGTTCACAGTATGTAGATTATTAGATTATGTAGTTTACATTACCTTTGTCTCTGACAGCTTTTTTCTGCTGGCTTGCTGGCTTGCTTGCTGGCTTGCTGGCTTGCTTGCTGGCTAGCTTGCTGGCTGGCTTGCTTTTTATTTTTTTTTTGGTCTCTATCTCTATCTCTATCTCTATCTCTCTCTCTCTCTCTCTCTCTCTCTCTCCCCCTCCAGTTGCTGCAATGATATTATTGCATGTGTGGACTGGCAGTACAGGCTGCTTTTGTAGGTATCTGCACATGTGCATGTGATGGCCTCTGCACCAATTGGTGGCCAGCATTTAGTGATTGCATGCAGCCTGCTGTGTGGTAATTGCAGTTCTCACTGTGATTTCAGGACACTGCTATAAAATGATAGGTTAGGTAGGAGTAGGCCTTTCAGTTTTGCAAGGTGGGGACCATGCTGGTTTGCTGTGGACACTGTTGTGTGAGTCAGAAGGTTGGTATATCTCTCATATCTAATGCTGTGTTGTAGCCACTGAAATGCATGTTGTACTGAAACCTGACTGTTGCTTCTTCCAGTTCACTCTTCTCAGTGTGTATGTTAACTCACACCTGCTAATGCTAACACTGTTTACATGGGAGTATGTACTTACCTGTGGGATTTGAGGATTAAGTGGCATACAACAGTAGTTCTTGCAATGTGTTGCTATGGCTTTTGTATTTTCTCTTTACATTCACTCCTTGAATGCCTGCTATTTGTCTTTACTGGAATGTGTTGCTATGGCTTTCCTATTTTCCATTTACATTCACTCCTTGTAATGCATGATATATTTCTTTCAACACTAAGTTCTTATATGTTTGCTGTGGCTTGGTGGCACTTCATGCAGTCTGGTGAGCCCAAGGTCTGGGGTTTGACACTTACAGGGGTATTTTATTTTGCTGCTGAGCAGTACTAGGGCCTTGTCATACAGAGTGAATAAGGCACTTGTAAACAGTTGTAAGAAGGATGCAGGAAGTCAGTGGGGACACCAGCTAGGGATGTGCAGGCTGGGTGTAGGGAAGGTCCATAGCTGCACATTTCTTTAACTGCAATAGCTGTACATATGATTGACATTTGCTGTGACATTTGAAACCTTTCACCCCTGAGAGAGGGGTGAGGACAACTAAGTATATTGTACTAACAATTATGAATATCAGGCACATGCAGTGCTTGTGAACTGCTATACTGTCATTAGTATGTTAGATGGCTACATCCTTTGATATTTCTGTGTTGTACTCCTACATAAGGGCATGCTTGTGGAAGTAATTCTACAGCTATTCGCAGAGTATGTAACAGCAAACAGGCTGATATGCCTGTGTGTTTCTGACACTTGCAGGCCTCAGATACTCTCAGGTATATATTTGACCAGCCTCAGGGAAAGGTACATATCAGTGGGATACACCCGTGATATATTTCAGATATTCTGCAGTTGTGACTGTGGGGTATTTTGAGCTTAAGTATTACTGCACCATTTCTGGCATGCAAGTAGTGTCTACTTTAACTTATTGACAGTTACCATTACGTGGGACTCCCCACCTGTCTGCCTACTGTTAGTACATTTCACAGAGAGTCAGTGGGGCACAGGTAACAGTTGTTTGCAAATCAGGGACATCTCTGTAAATCAGTCACAGTTGGGAGGTCTGACCTCTTACCTATTCAAATATGGTGGTGTTTATACTGCTCTGATACTGTGTGGGGGTTTGTAAGGTGCTACTGTAACATTATTACCTACTAGCATGGCTGTTTCTCTTCTCACACTAATGTAATGCAATTCCACAAGAATTGCCAGTAAAGATACACAGAACAAGCTTTGTGTAATGGCCTTCCTATTTTCCCTTTACATTCACTTCTTGTATTTCATGATATATTTCTTCCAGCACCAAGTTCTTGTATATCTGCTGTGGCTCAGTTGTAATTCATGCAGACTAGGGTTTCCAAGGTCCGGGGTTCGAGACTGACAGGGGTGTTTTATTTTGCTGATGAGCAGACTACAGGCCTTGTCATACAGAGTGACTAAGGCACTTTTAAGCAGTTGTAAGTGGGCTTGCGCGAGTTTGCGCGACGCTTAGCTGCGCTTAGCTAAGCACACACAAGCGCACACCCACTGATGACTGCTTAAAAGTGCTTACTCCCGCTAACATCCACGCTAATTTCTTTTAAAGAAAAGAAAATGGGGAAATGTTAAAGTGGTGAAAAAGGGGGCACAAAGAGGGAAAGACAGTAGGGAAACCAGCTCGGGATATGCAGGATGGGTGTAGGGAAGGTCCATAGCTGCCCATTTCTTTATCAGCAACAGCTGTGCATATGTTTGAAATTTGGTGTGAAATTTGAAACCTGCCACCCCTGAGAGAGGGGTGAGGACAACAAAATATGTTGTACTGCCAATTAGAAGTATCAGTTTACATGTCCAGTGGACATGTGTGCGAATTGGGCAGCTATGTATAGAGCGTAATTTTTTTGTGGGAACAGAGTGCCCTTTTTTTATTTTTTTTTCAGGTGAGAGTGGAATGTGAGGTACAGGAAGTAGGTATATTTGGGGAGGTAGGTTGGGGAGGTTAACAGACAAGACAAACAAGACACATACAGGGGCAGAGTATGACACATGTGGGGGGTAAACACAATTGACGGGGATGGATGTTTGCATATCGCGAGCCCATGAGCCCACAGATGGCAACAGTGGAACTGAGATCCCCACCCATGGGCAGTTACCACTGCACCTTCACAGCCCAGGCCGGGGCTGTGCTGGGAGCTGGATAGGATGGGCAGGCACACCTGTGAGTTGCACCACACTCGCCTTGAGCTGGCATAGGGGATCAGTCACAGAATGCCAGATCTCACTATGCACCACAGACCGGACCTTATGGAGGGTGAGTGGAGGCTCTCCTCCGGCCACACTTGCAGAGGGGGGATGAGCCCCATCCCCTGCAGCACTTCCACCCAAAGGTGGCACAGGGCCACCGGAAGAGGAGGTCCCGGCCTAGGCACTGGTGTCAGGTGCACTCGCCATCTGATGTGGGAGAGTGGGTCTGCTGGAACCCGCCTTCCCTGTTGTCCTATGTTTAGCAGTATTTTATGGCATTTTGGGTTAGTAACAAACAACACTATTCAAAATTAGTTGTAATAGCATGCATCAGTATTCCCATTAACCAAACACCCATGAATTCTGAACATTGAGCAGCAAGCATAACACATGCATATTTAGAACAGCAGTGCACATTCCAACAGCATGCAAGGTTGATTGGTGGCAACAGGCCATCAGGTTTGGATATGTGAACAGGGCACATGCATCAATGTACATGCAGATATGTATGAACCAACAGGACAAATGTCCATGGGAATTAATTGTGAATACACATACCCAGTTTGGTGTGGAATGGCATAATTTGTGAAAATAGGGTAGGGTGGAGAAATATTACAATTTCCTGTATGTAAACTTAGGAATGTTGGTGATGGGGATGTTACTGCTACATTAATATACATTCCATTTTTATTCATATATGTTCATATCTGGCTGTGTTCAGGTACAGCATCCTGCTACATTTGATTTATATGGGTCTAGACAACTGTGGATGTTCAGCATTTCATACAACCATACTATCTCCATAATGCAAGGGTACAGCAACATATCCAAATTGTGGGACGGACACAGTCCAGGTTCTGTACTTTATTTAAGACATTACACTCTTTGGTTGTGGCTGTTTCATTCATTTCATTATGTAGTGACTGCAGTATAACTTAATTCCAGACTTATTACAGCTTTCTTGGTAGCTTCAAACTATCTTTATCACACTCTCTCACTTATTTTATATTTACATTTCAGAATGGTACATAATTCTAGGCTTTATTAACATTTATTACTGGGTTACAACAATCCTTTCCAGCTGACTCACTTATTTCATATGGCAGAATTTACAAGGATGTTTTCGACTCTTGTCTTTCCTTTGTTGATTGATTACCACTCATTTTCAGGCTGAAGCAGTTATCTGATATTACAATGCAGGTGGAAACTCTATTTGAGACTTGTTTAATTTTTATTACCGGATTGCAATACACTCTT
>NC_056732.1:756811024-756933524 GCF_019279795.1 Protopterus annectens | reverse complement strand
GAAGTTTCTTTGCTCACCAGTGGGAGTGGGGAGCCTTGAGCAGCCTACCTGTCCTTGGGGGAAGTGACCTCAGCACAAGAAGCTGTAGTAATTGGTTGTTTGGGACCATTTCCAGCTCTTTTGTAGTTCACTGTTTAAAATCCGCCTCTGGGCATTTTTTTCTGGCTATACTGCTCAGACAAGCTCCACGTGGGTTTACAGAGTGGTCCTAGCAGCAGGGAACTCAGAAAAGCGACTACCTTTTGGATTTAAGTATCTTTGCTTTTTTTTCACTTGAAATAGCTTCTGTAGCTTACCTTGAACTAGCCTGAACTGTTTTTAACTGATTGCTGCATTATTTTAAAATCTGCACTTAAAGTTACATTTTAGTCGAATTTGATCGAAAGTTTGCTTGTTTGTTTGTTTGTTTAATTTAACTGTGGAGGCTGCCCACTAAAGTGTGCTAGCCTGTGTAACTAATTTATCACTGTTTCTGCATTTTCTGTGTGTTTCTACCAAAAAAAACAAAAAAATAATCCTTGTTTTCCTGCCTTCCTCGACTAGTTTAAACAACTTTAATGGCATTGCTGTATTCTGGGCTGTGGTGTAGTTCCTGTGTTGTCCATTACCTTACTTGGATAGAAGGAAGTTTCTTTGCTCACCAGTGGGAGTGGGGAGCCTTGAGCAGCCTACCTGTCCTTGGGGGAAGTGACCTCAGCACAAGAAGTTGTAGTAATTGGTTGTTTGGGACCATTTCCAGCTCTTTTGTAGTTCACTGTTTAAAATACGCGTTTGCACGCCTTTGCGCGGTCGTACGCAAGGCGCAGTGCCGGTTAAACAAGGTTAAACTTTTTCTGGCTCTACCAAGTCTGTTCTTCAAATTTTCCCTTAAGGAAGCTCTATTCTTAGTATAACCAGACTACTCACTGTATTATAAGCCTAGCACTTGTTCTCAATACTTCTCTACTAAGTAAGCACTCTCGTACTAAGTAAAGCACTACATCTACTTCCCACCCCTGTGAATACCCACTTCCCTTAAAGGTATACCACTCCCTTATACTGTTCTAGCATGTCGAGTGGTAGATTACTGGCGTCTCCAGTTCAGCTGGTCAATCTGGGCATCTTGAGACAATGCTACAATTGTCTCATGTACACAGACAACCCTCTCCTCCTCCCAGCAAACACAAATACATGTGAGAGATGCAACTATATAGCCAAACTGGAGGCTGAACTCTCTCAACTCAGGGCTGGCATGACCAGACAGGAGGAGATGGCAACCACACACACAACAATCCCAGTCCCACATAGACCTACCACAACTGCAAACCAAACACATAAAAACACAAAGACATACTTGGAGGCTCTAATAAAAACTTACCAAAACAACAGAGGCTCCCAAAGCAGACATCCAAAAATCCACCACCTCAAAACAAAACACATGCAACACATACTTCAATAAATCAGTGTGTCAACCAATTGCAGCCCTTAAGGCCAAACACCTTGCCTGATACACTAGTAATAGGTGACTCCATAGTCAGACACACTGATGTCCCACTGACCAGGCTGAACAAGGAGAAGGTGACTGTGAGCTGTCTATCGGGAGCTAGGATCCGCCACATAACACACGCACTCAGGTCACTCCAAAGCAAGTACAAATATGACTCCGTCATTGTCCATGCTGGTGTGAATGACCTGAGACGTACCTCCCTGGACTACATGAAAAGAGACATAGAGGAGCTCTCCGATTATGTAGCCCAGGCTGGTATGACCCTGACCCTGAGCAGCATCTTGCCCTCACCAAGAAAGATACCACAATACAAAGACAAGATGATCAGCTTTAACAATTGGCTCAAGTACTGGTGTCATTCTAAGGGGATCCAATGTCTGTCTGCCTGGGATGATATGTTGGACAAGCCACGCTGCTTCGCAAGGGATGGCTTACACCTGTCACCACTGGGCTTCCGGATATTGGCTAAGGCTCTTGCCACCCCCATAGTGCCTTTTTTAGGCAAGGCTCAAAAGACAAACCCACCTCCTTAGAAAACAAATATGGAAAAAAACTAAGTGTAATGCTGCTCAACACCAGAAGTCTAAATCTCAAGATGCAGGCACTTGATGCACTCCTCAGCATGGAGAAAATCGACGTCTGTGCAGTAACTGAAACCTGGTTCAAGGCTCCTGAGGGCACCCCAGTGCTACCAGGCTATACCTTGTATCATGCTTTTCAGCCCCAAAACCCAGGCCGAACCACAAAGGGAGGGGGAGTGTCCATATTCATAAAGGACACCCACACCTCCAGGCTAGTAGCAACACATGAAGCATCAGAGACCATACAGGTGCAACTAACCATAGGCAAAACTGCTATACAACTGGTAGCATGTTACAGACCACCCTCCCAATATCAAGAACCCCACTCAGCCTTCCTGAAGACATTGGAGGATATGAATGTATCACAAAATACCATCATACTGGGAGACTTCAACTACCCCAAACATAGATTGGGTACATTATTCTAGCCCTAATACCCTAGCCCAAAGGTTCCTGGAATTCATAAATTCAAATGCACTGGAACAACTAGTCACCTCTCCCACTAGGGGAGATAATATACTAGACCTGATCATCACAAACATGGGGACAAAATGCTCCACACCGGAAGTATACCCCTCACTAGTGAGATCTGACCACAAACTAATCACCCTGGATATACATATCCCACCTCCACCCCCAGTACAAAAGACCACAGTGAAAAACTTCTCAAAAGCAGACTTCACTCTTCTTAAGACTGAGATGGTATCCTTTAAGCCCACTGTGCCAGTGGATACCACATCCCACAATGCCAAATCCTTCACAAATGGACATCTCCAAGAATGCATGGATCATGCAATCCCAAACAAATCCAAGTCCCTCTCCACCAAATGTAAGCGTCCTGTCTGGTGGACCTCAGCCATAAACAAATTGTATAACAAAAGAAGGAAGCTACTGCATGTCAGAGCGAAATCCCATGAAGGGAAGACATCTCTGATCAACATTAGCAGAAAAGTACGTTCTCTCATAAAAACATCCAAGGCAAACTTTGAGAGAAAAATCGCTAAGGACACTAAAGATAACCACAAAGCCTTCTTCAGCTATGTTAGAAACCTGGGCGGAAACCCTCAGATATGCTCAGAGTTGGTTTACAACAACAAAAAATACACTGAACTCACAGATATTGCTAACATTCTGGCTGACAGGTTCAGTGCAAATTTCTCACCTCCTTCACCCCCAAAAGAAGAAATACTTATCCCAGCTGAATGTAATCTCCCTGTCATCTCAGATGTCCAAGTGAGAACCGCCCTAAACAAAGCAAAAAACACAGCATTAATGGGACCTGATGGTATCCCGGGGTGCGTGTTACGTGAACTCCAAGAGGAGCTAAACCCACACATAAAAATGCTATTTAACCTTAGCCTTACTTCGGGATATGTACCTGAACATTGGCGTACAGCAACAGTTGTCCCACTCCACAAGGGGGGTGCCTCTATAGACCCTGGAAACTACCGCCCCATAAGCTTGACTAGCCTGGTCTGCAAAGCTATGGAAAGAATCAATATGGAACTCATAAACGGAGACATAGGGGACCTACAGACGCTTGACCCCACCCAGTTCGGCTTTGTAAAGGGCAGATCCTGCCTTTTAAACCTGGTTGACATTTTCAAAACAGTCACTAGAGCCATTGATGAGGGCAAAGCAGTCCATACAGCATACCTGGACTTGGCTAAGGCCTTCAACACAATACCCCACTCAGGCATCATAGATAAGCTAAACAGCTTAAAAGTAAACCCTTATGTCACTAGATGGGTTGCAAACTGGCTAAAGGACAGAACCCATAAAGTTAAAATCGCTGGAGCAATGTTAGACTCAAAGCCAGTCACAAGTGGTGTCCCACAGGGATCTGTCCTGGGACCCCTCTTGTTCGGCATTTATTTCTCAGATGTTAAAGCAAACATGGGAGGGCTGTGGCTGACAAAGTTCGCAGATGACTGCAAACTAGGCGCCATAGTCGATACACCAGCAGATACACACATCCTAAAAAAAGGCCTCACTGAAACGGACAACTGGTGCCATAGTCACAGCCTTAAACTAAATGCCAAAAAATGTATAGTCATCCCTTTTGGAAAAAACAAAGTACCCACAAATTATCACATAGACAGCAACACACTGAGTACGGAAAAAGTAATCAGAGACCTAGGGACCCAAGTAGACAGCGACCTCTCATTTGACACCCACGTTGCCAAAGTGGTTAGAAAAACATTCTACCTTGCACACCTCATCATGAAGGGTTTCACATCCAGATCCAAGGATGTCATTATACCCCTATATTCCTCCCTCATCAGACCCATGATTGAGTACAATGCCCCATTTGGTATGTACCTCACCCAGCACTTGCAACAGCTGGAGAGACCACAAAAGTACCTCACCAAAAGGATCAAGGGTCTCCAACATATGTCTTATTCTGCCAGACTAAAGAAACTTCAGCTCTATTCAGTAGCATACCACCTGCTCAGAGGTGATCTCTGCCTGACGTACAAGGCCATGTCCAATCAGGATCTGATGGACATGCTCCACCTCAAAAAATCCAAATCCATCAGGACCATGAGAGCTAAAGACTTAAACCTCGGCACAAGTATGAACAGGACATGCTGGAGGGATAGATTCATAACCCAGAGGCTTCCCATGCTTTGGAACAGGATCCCAGTTCGTATTAGGCAGAGCCCCTCACTGACTCTCTTCAAGAGAAATCTTGATGAGTGGATGGGAGATTGTAAGTTTACCCCAGGGGTCACATCTGTGTCACTGCTAGACAGGGGCACACTAAACTAATTCTATTATATAAGGGGACCTTCACTGTGTCACTACTAGACAGTGGCACAGTATTCTAGATTTATTCTGTACATTTTTGTACCATTTCATGGGGTGGCGAAAGCCACATCACTATGGCTAGGCTTACAAATGCCCCAGGGCAGATAGCCTAGTACTATACTATGAAACTATATTATGAAACTAAACAAAAAGAAAAAAGGATAATTTTCCTTATTACCCTTTAATGGGAAACAGTATTCAGAATGCTACAAAAAGATTATCAAAGTTAATAGTGAAAAGGAGGTAAAAGTGGTAGATTTCTTTGGTCAAATATTAGACTACTATTAAATTCATAGAAGAGGCAGTACAAACATTTATGGGGTAATACTATAGTATGGATTTCTCATGTGGAAAATATTTAGGCATACCCCTTCTATTGAATGTAGTATTTATATTTATATTTATATTTAACCTGAAGGACATATTTTAGAAGTAAGCATGGAGAGCATTGGTTATGAATGGAATTAGATTGTAGAATGCAGAAGATAGTTGTCAGGATAATAGCAGTGCATAAATACAAATCAAGTAGACAAATAGAGGTAATGTTTGCAAAAATCATGTCATAATTATGTATTAATCTGAACATTTTAATTTAACCTGATTTTAAATGTTTCTTGTAGCACATCATTGAAAAAGGGAGATATTAAGTCATGTGTGGAAAGTTGAGAAATATATCAAATGAGATTTAAGGACCAGATAACATATACATAGACAAGAAGTAGCTTAAGGGCATAAATTGATTGTATGATATTTTTAAATACACTCCAAGTGATGGGATTATGTGATGTTTTCAAGTATTGCATGTTACAAAGTGAGGGAGACAAGACGTATATCAAGAGCATAAACAGGCGAGGGTATCCTGTAAGGAATGGGAACAGCAATGTCTTGTTTATAGAAATAAACATAGGGTAATGCATATGCTGATTGTTAAATATTGACATATTAGGAGAAGGTCAATTTATTAACAGAAGTATGCAGAGCTGGAATATGAGATTCAAAAAGGACAATAGTGAAATGTATACATTAAAAATTTAGTGTATGCATAAAAATCAAGTAAGAGAAAAGAGAAAATATTTTCAAAAGCATCAGGTGAAAGGAAAAAAAGAGGTAAATTAGTGTTAAGAAAACAACCAAAATATAAATAATATTTTACGACAGAAATTGAAAATGGGGATAGAGACTTATACACTATAGAAAAAGGCATTTAAAAAGTGTGGACATGTATATGAAAGAAATGTATACAAAAAAAGAATTTAATAAAAATATACTGTAGATGTTGAAAATAATGTCATATGACAGGAAGGGATATTTGACATAGAAAACTGGGATGGGTAAACTAATGAAGGCTATTTTGAGAGAGATAGAAGTAGTACCTAGATGGAATGGCGTACATTATTATATAAAGGAAAGAGTAAAGGAAAAAATAATTGTTTTCTAAATGTAGTCAACGAATGTATGGTAAAAGGATTAGGAGAAAAGGGTATAGGCAATGGACTTGTAAAGTTATTATGGAATATGGATGAAAAATAAAAAAAAATGGGGACTAAAAGGACAATAACCTTATGTAATAGAGATTAGGAGATGATAGTTTTAATAATGTGGAAAACATTGAGAGTAATTGGAGGGAGCAGCAGAAGGAGCATTTGGGGGTAAAAATATAAAACTAAAGGAAGTGTTACTCCTATTAAAAGAAGAAACATGATATAAAAGAAAGACGATTAAATTAATATTTAATTGTGTGTCTTACTTTGAAAGCTTATGATGATATGAGCAACAAGTTTGAGCCTCTACAGAATAGTGAAGATAATAATGAATTTCTTTTTAAGAGTACACATCAGTGAATTGGTGGTTAAGAAAAAAAATAAAGCTGAAAAAGGACTCAGGTAGGGATGTCCACTGAGTACAGTACTATTGTATAACTCATAAATGCAAATACTTTACAGGTAGAGCACATTTCACTGCGTGCTTCTTCAAATAACAAGTTTAAATTCAAATGTTAAATAAAGGTCAATTGGCCCACCCCTCAGTCCAATTCCACCTTGTCTATAGCCATATATTTAAATTTATGTGTGGGGAAGCATTTGACATGTTTCACTAGGGTATTTCTATCATCTTCCTTTGATATATCATATTGATGTTGATATATCCTTTTCCTAAATTTACCTTTTGTCTTACCAATATAAAAACATTCACAGTCCTGGAAAGATATACTATCCCTACTGTAACAATAATACCTATATGTAAGTTGAATAGTACCTCAATTTTGGACTAACACTTCCATTCCCTGCAGAAAATATTTACAATGGGGACATTGTCCATATTTACTCATGTGCCCATTTTAACTCCAAGTTCCTGCTCACTCAATTATTGACTTAAAACATAGATTCTTCTTATAAATAATTACAGGTGTTGGCCCTACTTTGTAAAAAAACAATCTAAGTCTAACTTAAAGATGTTCCAATTATGACTGATGATGTCTCTGATTCCCTGATAATGTAAATTGTATGGTATAATCAGGGCTCTTTGAAAATCCCTCCATTGCTCCATAAGGGGACAACATTGCCCACAATCAATTCTACTTCACTACTCAATAGGGGACAAAACTGCCCCTTCCTTCTCTTTTTCTTAACTTCATTGAAAATATTATCTAAAAAGGGGTTGGGTAATCCCTACTTAGCAACAGTGCCTTTAAAGTAGAACATTCATTCATTTTGAAAGCTAGCATCATCACTCACCATACAGGCCAATCTCACACATTGCCCTTTAACCAAAAATTTATTTTGATGAAGGGAGTGGGGACTATTGTAGTGCAGTAAAGAATTTGAGCAAGGAGGTTTCCTATATGAAGTGGAAACAAACCTCTTTTGAATTTTGTCCTTATATGTAGTAACATCTAAATAATGAACTCTATCTTCATCCACTTCCATCCTAAATTTAAAGAAATTGGTACTAGCATTCAATTATTGGAAAAACTGGTCAAGCCTTTCCCTACTGTCAGTCCAAAAGATTATTATATCATCCTAAAAGCGACAATATAATAACCAACAGTTTGAGAATTTTGAATTAAGCACCACCTGATTCCCCGACTGTGCTAGCACCATATTAGCAAACATGGGAGCACACACAGCCCCCATTGCTACTCCTTTCTTCTGTCAAAAAAAGTTGATTTTCAAAAATTGCAAAATTATTTTTTAGGATCGCTTAGAGTTCTGATAGTAAGAATTTTATTATGTTCAAAATCAGAATTACTACACAAAAAGTCATAGAATAATTCTAGACCAATCTCATGTGGCATTACTGAATGTAAGTCACAAACGTCTATAGTGACAAATAGTAAATCGTCTGAATACATTTGATTAGATATCCTGGATAAAAATTCCCAGGAATCTTTGTATAAATGTTTATGGTTCTTTAAAATACCTTTAGTATGGAAATCCACAAATTTGGCCAAATTAAATGATTTTGCATCCACTATTGGTCTCAAAGGGGGGAGGTCATGTATACACATATATTTTATGGATGCCAAAAATAGTGGAGGTCCTGGGGTATGATACTCTCAAAAAGTCTTGATCTACCACTGTTATTTGCCCATTAAGGACCAACTCATCAAGCATAACATTGACCCTCTGATATTCAGTGCTTTTTTCATTGGTTGATACCTCATCGTACATGTCCGTATACAATATAATAAAACAACCTACGTATATACTCATTGGTATCCATAACCACCAAGCCCCCACCTTTATCTGGTTTCATAATCCTAGCATGTTACTTTTTACCAATCTCTTTCAGCAATCCCCTTTCATCAGGGCTAAGATTGAAAGAGCCTTTAATACCCAGGGATAAAATTCCCTAATATCATTTTCACACATTTTTTCAAAAATATTGACTAATGGATGCAATGGCGGATTAAAGGTGCTTGGTCTTTTACACTCTTTTACAGACCCTGTCCCTTGATTCTGACTATTAGAAAATAAACTTATATTGATTTTCCTCAAAAACAGCTTCCGTTGTATCAACAATTCTTCTATACTGGCTGATCTACTGGGGACAAAGGTCAGCCTCTTCTCAAAAAAGGTCAGCCCAGTCAGTAGTTATTTAAATTCCACTTAAATTATACAATTTAAAATCACCAGTCAAACTGAAAATAACATCACATTTTGTCACGTCATATTCTACCAATGATTCACTCTCCCCCTGCCTCTCCCCCTGGTTGAGCCTCTCGTTTGCTGGGATCTTCAATAGTGTTCATTGACTTTCCCAAAATGCTCCTGTTGTCCCTGCCTCCAGTTCATCAGATGTTCCGACCTCCTCAGAGGGGGAACTTCTAAAGGGATACTATCTTGTTGTTCCCCTGGTTTGATTTGTCCTTGGTCATTCATTCCTTCAGGATTTTGCCCCACTGAACCATCCCTTTGATTTAAACTAGACCTCCCCCTAGCACTTAGTGGTGGAGGGTAAGTTTTCCCAGCCTCATAATTACGTTTGTCATGCAAAAGTTTTTTTTTGCTTTTTTGGCCTTTAATACCTCACTATTTTTATCAGTTTCTTTAAACAAAGCTTTATATTCTTTGTGTTTAATTTGAAACATTAAAACAGACTGGATTCTACCATTTAATACATTAATAAAATCATTAAGCGCTGTCATTTTACTGACATTATCCTTCATTAAAAGTTCTAGTAACATATCCCTGTCTATTAAACAGGTTGAGTAACTCACAGTGTAACTCTGATCCATCTACCAGTCCCGTTCGATACTTCCAGTTTCTCAAGCCTTTAGGTATTTGTTGTAAGTTAAGGCACTCACAAAAATATGAGTTTTCAAGTTGTAGTTTTCAATATTTCATAATTTTCTCCTGTAGAACATTTAATTGTTTATCCACTGTCTTGTAGTTCCTGTCTAGTGCTTCAGAGTCAAACAAAAAGTTTTCCCTTCCATTTAAGCAATGGTTTAAGGAGAAGGCATCATCCTGTTATGCCCCATTGGTTACTGCAGTTCCACTTAAGTTTTTACCATGACAACCTGCAGTTGTAATCTTAGAATCAATGAAAGAATTATGCTTTCTTTAAGCTGGAGTAATACCAAAGTCCGTGCTATCTTGTCATCCCAAATTCTTTTCAGGCTGGTCAAGAATTGCATTATTTAAAATTCCACCAGGATTAAAATTTACAGAAAGATCTTGGGTCTCAAACCCTGAATTTGTGTAGTCAGGTTTCCAATAGATGCCACTAAAACCTTGTATGATCTGTTTATGGGACTACTCGATAAGTTTCCATCCATGGCTCAACAAATAAACTCAATTACTAATAAAAATGCACACAAACTAAGAAAAGAAACAAACACCCGGTTAGAAACAAACACTGTAGCAGCTGTTTATTCACTATTAAGCACTTTTGTCAGCGGTATATATGGCTTCTTCAGAATAAAACCACAGTTACAAACCAATCTTAAATACAATTCCAATTAAACACATGAAACATTTTCTAGTGTTTCTCGCTGAAACTAAGGTAGCTAGTAGCTGCAGCATAGTCCAGATACAGGCTTACTGCTTCTGGAACTGCTGGTAGTAGTCAATTTGGTCTGAGCATGGTTTCCAGACCATCTTGGATTGGAGGGGGCCTATCTGCACTTTTGTGAGAGAATTTTGCTGATTGGGACCTGTCTAGTAGAGTGAATCTGGTCTAGGGTTTGGAACAAACACCCTCATTGGTCCTTTTGAATCTTTTTAAAGCTGTTTTCAAGTCTTTAGCTTCTGGTGTTTAGGCCCTGCATTTGAGCAGGTTCCTGCTTGTTCACAAGTTGTGCAGCACTGAGCACTGCTGCACAGATGTGTACCAAAGCCAGACAGCTAAATTCAACACATTTTCCCTAAAACCCAGGCAGAAATATTCATCCAATTAGTTCCTCTGTGAGTGAGTCTAAATAGCCACTCCTAGTGACAACAGTCTTCAACCTAGCATTATGGACAGCTGGACTACCCTTGTTTCTCCTGCCAGCCTTGTTGACTTGGGTCTCTTGAGGCAGTGTAGCAATCGCCTCATGGATACAGACAACCCTCTACTAATGACACACTCTAGTACAGAGTGCAAGAGATGTATTTACACCAGGAATCTAGAATCCATGCTCTCTCTCACTCAAACAGTAAGACGGAGAAGGTTATCAACTCACCCACCACTACATATGCTCATAGTACCACTACTTATACACATAGTACACATCAAACAAGTAAATCCACATACACGCAAGTTGTCTTAAGAAACATACCAAAACACCAGAGAATTCCAAAACACAAGACTGCTACAACTAACAGTCTCCACAGCACCCATGCCACATAGCAAAACCAGTGTCTCACTCACTAAGCCAGTAAGGTGTAACACTCAAAAAACAAATCTTCTTGTCATTGGAGTCTCAATAATGAGATACACAGATGTCCATTCACCAGGGTGGACATGCAGAAAGAGAGAGTCAACTGCCTGTCTGGTGCCAGGATTCATCAGATCACACATTCACTCAGGTCTCTCAGCAAGTACCATTATGATTCTGTCATAGTGCATGTTGGTGTGAATTACCTCAGACATATCTCACTGGACTATATGAAGAGAGACATGAGTATGTGTCCCAGGCAGGTATGTTCCTAGTCTTGAGCAGCATACTACCCTCATCTAGAATGATGCCACAGTACAAACAAAAAATTATTGATTTTAATAATTGGCTCTGTTTTTGGTGTCATTCAAAGGGGATCCAGTTCTTGTCAGCCTGGGAAGCCATAGACAACAAACCTTGCTGCTTTGCCAGAGATGGTTTGCACATGGCACCTCTAGATTTTGGCTGCTGGCAAAGGCTCTTGCCTCCCCCATAGTGCCTTTTTAGGCAAGGTCTTGAAAACAACATTTTCAATGTGAAATTAACCAATCAGAACAAAATAAGAGTCATGCTGCTAAATGCTAGCAGCTTAAACCAAAAACTGCACTCCCTAGAAGAACTTCTATCACTAGAAGATGTAGATGTCTGTGCAGTCACAGAAACCTGGTCCAAGGTCTCAGACAGTTTCCCTGCCTTGCAAGGCTACAATGCTCTCCACACCTTTAGAACATAAAATGAACATGTGAAAACCAAAGGAGGCAGTATTTCAATTTATATTAGAGATAAATTCATCTCCCACCTAGTTAGACTGGACAACTCCATGGAGTTACTGCAGGTCCTGTTTACAGTAGGTAGGACCCTCATTCAAGCCATATTCAGTTATAGATCCTCCTCCATGAGTCACAACACCCATGATGCCTACTTAACCAAACTGGAGACAATCCAAATTTTACTGAACACACTGGTTATGGGGGATTTCAAATATCCTACCTTCAATTGGGAAACCTACACTAGCTCTAACTCACTAGCACAAAAGTTCCTTGACTTTGTTAATTCAAATGCCCTGGAACAAATTATCTATACCCCAACAAGGGGAAGAAACATTCTGGATCTGGTCCTCACCAACATGTCAAACAGATGCATTGCACCAACTGTCAGACCCTCATTAGTTAAAACTGACCACCAATCTGTCACGTTTGAGCAGACATTAACACTAGAACTCACATATTGTGAAATCACATTAAAAAACTTCAACAAGGCAAACTATACTCTCCTAGATGAAGATATAAAAGCATTCCAAGCCCCACCCCAAGGTGGAATGGTAATTACATTAAAGCACTGAACAATCACTTGCATAAGTGTATAAACTCAGTCATATCAGAAAGAATCAAAGCCAAAGCCCCAAGTAAAGCAAGCTGCCATGGTGGACATCCAGCATCAACAAATTTTACAATAAATGCAAAAAGGTGCTGTCCTGGAAAACAAAGGCAAGGCCCCAACAATGGAAAGTACCCTCTTTAGCCTCAACAGGCAAATAAGAGAACTTGTAAAATCCTCCAAAGGCTTCTTTGAGAGGAAACTTAGCAAGTACAGCCAAAGATAGCCATAATCCCTTTTAAAGCTGTGTATGTAACCTAAAGGGTAGGACCCAAGCATGTGCAGAACTAGTGGCCAACAGTATAATGTAGTCTGACCCCACAGAGATAGCAAACCTGCTAGCTGATAGGTTTTGTGAAAATTTCACTCGCTTATCCCCTCCTAAAGTACAGCAAACCTTCCCCCACCCTACATATCTGATGAGCAGGTCCTCAAAACCTTGTCCAAAGGAAATAAAAAACAGCCTCTGTGGAGCCAAATGACATCCCAGGCTGTCTTCTAAACAGGCTAAAACATGAACTAGCGTCACCACTAAGTACCATTTTCAATCATAGTCTAACCACAGGCTTTCTTCCTGCAGAATGGAGAACAGCAACAGTTATTCCCTCCACAAAGGTGGCCAAGCAACAGTCCTGAGGAATTATAGACCCATAAACCTCACTAGCCTCAAATGTAAGGCTGTGGAATGTATCATTATGGACCTCATAAATACATAGATGACCTCTAAACACTGGATCCTACCTAATTCGGCTTTGTGAAGGGAAGATGCTGCCTGATAAATCTGGTGGATTTTTTTGAAAATGTGACCAAGGCCATTGATGAGGGCAAATCTGTGGCACACAGCATACCTCAATCTGGCAAAGGCTTTCAATACAATCCTGCAGTCAGGCATTACTGATAAACTTAGCAAATTGTATGTAAACCTCTTTGTTATAAGATTGCTTGCCAATCGGCTCACAAACCAGACATACACTATCAAAGTGGGTGACTCCACATCAACCAGCAGACCTGTTACCTGTGGGGTGCCACAGGGGTCAGTGCTGGGTCCCCTATTGTTAGCTATATACTTCTCAGAAGTTCAGGTCAGAAATAAGGGCCTGTGGCTGACCAAGTTTGTAGATGACTGCAAACTAGGTGCAATCATTGAAACCATCCCCAAATGATGTCGGTATACTCCAGCAGGGTCTCATGCAAACCAATGACTGGTCTATTAGTCATGGCCTCAAACTGAATGAAGGAAATGCATCATCATTCCCTTCAGCACAAACAATGTCCCCTCACACTATCAAATCAAGAACAATATCCTTGGTACCCATGAAGTGGTAAGGGACTTGGGATCACAAGGTGACTGTGACTTTAGCTTCGACTACCATGTGTCTACTGCAGTAAGGAAAGCTGTCTACTTGATTAACAGTGCCATCACCTCAAGGGCAAAAGAAGTTATAGCCTACTATACTCAAAACTTATCTGGTCCATAATTGAGTATAATACCCCATTTGGCATGTACCATACTAAGCACCTGCAGCAATTAGAGAGACCTCAGAGGTTTTTAACAAAGAACATCAAGGGGAACCAGCATATGCCTTACACAGACAAAATAAAGTCCCTGTCACTATACTCCATATTGTATAGACTTCTTAGGAGATACTTATGCCAGGCCTATAGAGCAATCCAAGGCCCAAACCCAATGAACGTGCTGCATATACATAAATTAAACTGGACTAGCGCCACACATTCCCGGGACCTAAGTATGGCCTGCAACAACTTAAACAGGACATGATGAATGGGCAGATTTATCTCCCAGTGACTGCTGTGTCTTTGGAACAGGCTACCAATTCATGTGAAACAGAGCACTTCTATGACACTGTTTAAAAGGAACCTGGACGAGTAGAGGGGGACCATAAATTTTTACCAGGGGTAGAGCCAACAACCCTCCTGAACATGGGCAGTCATCAATAAATGCAATCTTGGATATTGACTAGAATTTCTATAGTATTACATTGGGATGAAACTGCTAAACTTAAAATGATCTCCAGGTCAATAGCCTAGTAATCTGCTATGATCCTGTGATCCTTAGTACATACATAGACAGTTCATGAATTGTAATAAAGCTGTTCACACTCACATGCACACATACACACACATACACACACACACACACACACACACACACACACACACACACACACACACACACACACACACACACACACACACACACACACACAGTGCAAACTGGCACATTAACCAGAGAAAGGTTATACCCCAAATAAGCAAGTATGAAGCTACCAATTCAGATACTGTTGTGAGCATAAAATAAATTGGAGTTAATTGACAAGATGTAACATTTCCTCCCTATTTTTCCCTTTTAATATATCCAGTATCAGTTCATCATTCCCAGAATGGTCTGTAACGAACGTCACCCAACTGCATTCTGTATACCACAGCACCAAACAAGCCATATTAGGCAGTTCTCACCCATTAAGAAAAAAATATATATTTCTAGCATTGCTCAAGTACACTTAAACCCTCCACTAAATATAAAATACTAGTGACTGGTGACACTGTAGTAAGACACACAAATTTTTCACTCACAAGGCTGGACAAAAATCTCCATGTCTCAAGGGTCCTCAAGACCCTTAAAGTAAATAAATACAATTACAACATATTTAGCAAGAAAATCTCTATAGAAAATGCAAAGGTATATTTCCAAGGTCTTAATGCATGTCACAGGTGATGCAAATACTTTGATACTGAGATGAATCATACCCTTGCCAAGAATTAAGCCAAGGTACAAGAAAAAATATTTATTTCAACAACTGTGCCAATAATCATTGTCATTCAAAGGGGATCAGGTATATGTCAGCATAAGATGAACTTCTGCACTGTGGTAATTGCTTTGTTTAGGATGGGTTGCACCTCTCATTTCAAGGCTTCCACTTATTGACTAAAGCCTTTGCAGCCCTAACAGTGCCTTTTTTCTGAGAAGAATCTTTAAAAATAAAAATTTTAACAAGCTAAGCACCAGACAATATCAATGTGGTGCTGCTAATTTCTGGAAGGCTAAATAACAAATTGCCTGACCTTGAAGCCCTCCTACATTTGGAACACATTTATGTGTGCAATATTACTGAAACCTGGTTTAAGAATGCAAAATACACCTCTTCATACCAGGATTTTTAAGCCAACCATGCCTTTAGACATGATGGTTAACAGTGGTGGAGTATCCATATTTATTAAAGCCCCATTACCCCTCTCTGGACAGAATCCCAGAGATTGACAAACTGAATGTATAAAGATTATATTTAGCCTGAATAAAATCAACTATAAGATTACAGTATGTTACAAGACCCCCTTGATGACCCATGG
This sequence comes from Protopterus annectens, assembly GCF_019279795.1. Lineage (NCBI taxonomy): Eukaryota > Metazoa > Chordata > Ceratodontiformes > Protopteridae > Protopterus > Protopterus annectens. Next base: position 756,917,536 of record NC_056732.1, on the reverse strand, counting down.
ACATCCTGTCCATTTAATAAATACCTGGATGAACATCCTATATGCAAAATCACCATCATCCTGTGAGGCTTTAAGTACCTGTCAATACAGTTGGAGACCTATGCCTCAGTTGTAGGCTACAAGAACGTCGGGAGGCATACTCACTGTACGCACTTCAGTACAGTATTTGTGGAGTGGGGGGTAGAATCTGGCATGCACTAGGACCCAGTATAGAAAAACTAAAAGTTAGGAATATAAATAAAATAACAGTATATGCAAATGTAATTAAGACTGCATAGAAATTTGTAGCTCATCAAGCATTTGTATGCTTAGCATTTTTTTAGTTAATGAGTTATAATTGCCCAGTTAGCACAGTCCCTTAGGTAGGGAGAAAGGTGTGAAATTCAACTGATCTCACGGTCCTTTAATACGGCTTTCCTTTCATCTATTAGCCAGTACTGTGGATAGGAGTGAAGGAGATGTGTCACTGACGTCAGAAACTGCAGTTTTGCAGGCGGCCATAGGTACTGGAACCCATATGGTGAGGGGGTGGGGAGCAACTTTAAACTAATACTTGAATGTGCCCTACCTGGCTTAAAAATACAAATTAAAATAAAAAAAATACTAAATGCCCTTCCCTCTGCATCCTATTTTCTGACTAACGTAGACCACTGCTGTGTATCACAAAGTAAAAAAAGGTGTAATTTACTTACTAATTTTTGGTGATAGTATCAAACCTGCTGTAGTTTATAAGCTTCAGTGACTCATTGCAAAAGTATAAGATATAGCAAAGGAAAGGGTAAAAATGCAAGGTAAAATCAGGGACGCCTGAAAGCATGTCTCTAAAATGTTTTATTTTGCCTGGGAGAAAAACGATGTTACCATTAAAATATTAGAATGCCACAAATTTTTATGTAGCCACTTTAAAGTTTAATTTACTAGAGCTTTCCTCTCCTCTGTCATAGTGTTAGATTAGCCGCACACGCGGAACCGCATGACAGCAAAAGAACCGCGACTAAAACCAGAACTGCAATTGCTAACTTCCTTGCTCAAGGATTCTCCACTTCTTTGCTCTGGAATTCTAGAGAAAGTATAAAAATAATGGTGGTACAAATTACCAAAAATCAGGATAAATTTATAAACGTAGAAAGTTGCAAGAATAAGCAGGTTTTACATTAGTAATATGCTTTATTTCTGACGGATATAAAGTCTGAAACTTGAATGAGTGTCATTTGGAGGCTGCAATCTTTAGTGATTTAACACAAGACCACTTTTTTGAGGAACAAACCAAAAGGTGTAAGGCAAAAATCTAGGACAGTCTGCAAAATTCTGGATATTTGAGAGGTGTGCTTGTATGCAAGGAGAACAAGGAAACTGTCTGTGCTTGCCTGTTACTGAAAAAAGAGGTGCATGTTCTCTTAATGCCAGTTGTTAACATCATATCGTGTTGGTGACTTCTGAGAAAAGTGGTAACAGCTTATTGTTTGATCTGTAATTTTGGACCCTTCATGCCATAGCCAATAATAGTCTAACAAATAAGTAAGTAAATCTACTGGACTTATTTTTGAGGTGATACATACCTATAAGGAACTACCAAAATAGAAGGGAAATCAGAAATACACAGATTATATTTTATTTCTTCATTTCTGGTCCTGGATTGTGGTCAGTAACAGTTAATTTACATCCTTAAATGTTGTTGTGTCTTTCGGCTTTTCCTGGTTAGGGGTTGCCACAGCGGAACTCCGGTCCACTAATGATTGGCAGTAGATTTTTACGTGCCGAGTTGCCAGCTCTGACACACAACCTTCCCATTCACGCATGTCTCCACACAAAAGACACTCTAGCTGAGAATCGAACAGGAGTTAATTTACATCCTTAAATAAATTAATTAATAAAGAAAACGGTCATACAATGTAAAAAGTATGTCCTCCCACTTTGGTAGTAAACTCCCATATAGTGATGTTCTGTTTTTTTTTTATTTCTTTTGTAAAGCAGGTCATTTGCTTCAGTTAATTATTTTTTTAAAAAACTGCAGTTTGAGGAAGTGGAAGTAATGGAATTTGAAACGCCTTGGTTTCCTTGCTACAGCTGGTGGAGTGCATGTTTACTTTGTCTTTTTTTTTTCTAAGTAATCATTACTTTTAGCTACTTGGTCACAGCTGCACTCATCTGCATGATGTGGTAGAGTTTAATGACTAGCATTTAGCCATGTGCCTTTCTTTTCACTAATATCATTGTAGAATCTGTGTATGTATCAGTGGTCTAGGGCCTGATCTTCCCTTAGTATCTTTTCACCCTTCTTGCAGCTGCCCTTCAAAGGTATCAGTTGCTTGGAAGCTACCTTTGCATTCAATTGGTAATTGCCCACGATACACCTATACGAACACCAAAAATCTTAAACAACTTCTCTGTTTTCCTTCTTTATGCATGTCCTCTGATTTAAGCAAGAGTTTTAACTTTCATCATACCAATAAATGTGGTCATTGTCCCCAGTGTAGATACATAGACACTTCCAGATTTTTTCGTTCCCCCAATGACGGCAGGCTTTGGTAAATTAAGTGTACTTCTGATTGTAATACACGCAACATAGTGTATGTTGCCTGCTGTCAATCATGCTTTAGATTCTATGTGGGCAAATCCAACAGTTCCTTGAGGGAGAGGATTCATGATCATATATATTGCTTTACTAGAGGTGACAATTGTAGTGCAATATCTAAGCATATGCTCTCCTATGAGCATCATACTTTTTTATTTCAAGTAATACATGTTCAGCCAAGTTGTTTAAGAGGTGGCGATATTGTTAATCGCACTGAAGTAGCAGAAACCCGGTGGATTTTGCGGTTAGCGGCTCATTGGGGTAGGGGACTTAATGAATCCGTCCCCCTTAAGCCATCCCTTAAAGGCAGATCTATCAGATGAATTTAGATTCAATGTTTTATATTTGACTGTCATTGTATTTCAATGTAGCTATGCTTTTTATATTTAGCGCTTCATGGTAGTTGTAGTTTTGCATTTTGTAGTTTTGGGTTAAGGAAATGATGTCTTTGTTCAGGAAGTGATGTTCTTTGTTCAGGAAGTGATGTTTTTTGAATTTCACTATATGTAAGCATCATTATTAATGTTTTTTACTCACGTCTAAAGAAGCGGCAGGACCGCGAAAGCGCTCACGTTATTAAACTTCTACCTTTTTGGAATACATGCTGACTGGTTCTTTGAAGCCACGCATCTACTTTGGTTCATACATTTCTTGGCTGTTATATAATTTTTGGCAGTTCCTTCCGTACTGGGATTGTGCGTTTCATTTTTATCCTGGGACTTGGTTGAAGTTTTTTCATTTTATTGTATACTGCTTTTAAGGAACTGACACATGGTCTCTTGCAAATCCAGCATTTAAGAGGTGTTGTTTTGTCACAATTTGGCTCTGTGGTAAAAGGAGGAGGAATTCCTCTTTTCCTTAAGAGATTCAAGATTCTGAGTCTGGGTAGGAAGATGTGGGGATGGTTACATTTTTTCCCCCTCAGATTTCTTATTCAAACTCAGAAGAGAGCTCGATTCTGCCAGTGGGAGTTTAACTTTCTGTGAGACTATTGTAGAGTGCGCCAGTGTTACAATAGGAGAACACTGACATTTCTCAGTCCATCATAAATAAAATACCATGAGTTGTTACAAAAGGGCTTTCCAGAAACCATACCCATTCCTAGCATTCTGTCTGCTTTAGAGAATGTGTATTTCCTGATAGTCAGCCAGCTGCCTCTAAAAGGCAGACAAGATATATAAAGTTCCTCAGTCTTTTTAATTTAATAAATTATTCCCAAATCTGGCTTAGCAGCTATAGCTTTTGTTGATTCTACTGCTGCTAAGCACTTAGTTAATTTCAATCATACTCTTTCTGATAAGGATGGGAAATTTGTTGATAGGTATGGGGAAAAAGTGTATACTTTTACAACTTTGATTTTTAAAATTTTGAATTGTCAGGCATATATGTTATAGGTTCATAGGTTCATACTAGGCTATCTGCCTAGGGCATTTGTAAGCCTAGCCAGAGTGTGTTTGGCTTTCGCCACCCATTAAAATGAATTTTACTATGCCCTTTTTCGAGGTTTAGTTTACTGTGCCTCTCTCTAACAGTGACACAGAAGTGATACCCGGGGTAAACCTACGCTCTCCCATCCACTCATCAAGATTCCTATTGAAGAGAGTCAGTGAGGGACTCTGCCTAACCTGGACTGGGATTTTATTCCAGAGTGAAGGGAGCCTCTGGGTTATGAATCTGTCCCTCCAGCATGTCCTATTTATTTCTGTGCTGAGGTTCAAGTCCCTCGAGCACGTAGCTCGATGGGATTTGGATTTTCTGAGGTGCAGCATGTCCATTAATTCCGGGTTGGACATGGCTTTATACGTCAGGCACAGATCGCCTCTAAGCAGGTGGTATGCAACCGAGTAGAGCTGGAGTTTCTTTAACCGGGCAGCATATGGCATCTGTTTGAGCCCTTTGATCCTCTTGGTGAGGTACTTTTGGGGTCTTTCTAGTTGCTGCAGGTGTCTGGTAAGGTACATCCCAAAAGGGGCATTGTACTCAATTATGGGCCTGATGAGGGATGAGTAAAGAGGCACAATGACCTCCCCTGATCTAGATGTGAATCCCTTCATGATTAGGTGGGCTATATAGAATGTTTTTCTAACCACTTTGGCCATGTGGTTGTCAAATGAGAGATTGCTATCAACTTGGGTCCCCAGGTCCCTAATTACTTCTTCTGTACTTAATGGATTACCACCTATGTGGTAATTTGTGGGCACTTTGTTTTTGCCAAAGGGGATGACTATACACTTTTTGGCGTTTAGCTTGAGGCCATGGCTCTGGCACCAGTTATCTGTTTCTATGAGACCCTTTTGGAGGATGCTTGTGTCAGCTGGAGAGTTGATTATGGTGCCCAATTTGCAGTCATCTGCGAACTTGGTCAGCCACAGTCCTTCCATGTTGGCCTGTACCTCCGAGAAATATATACCGAACAAGAGAGGTCCCAAGACTGAGCCTTGTGGGACGCCACTTGTAACTGGTTTGGAGTCTGACATGGCTCCAGCAATTCTAACCATGTGGGTTCTGTCCTTGAGCCAGTTTGCAACCCATCTAGTGACATAGGGGTTTATATTTAAGCTGGATAGCTTATCTATGATGCCCGAGTGGGGTATTGTATTGAAGGCTTTTGCGAGGTCCAGGTAGGCTGTGTGGACCACCTTCCCCTTGTCAATGGCCTTGGTGACTATTTCAAAGAAATCAACCAGGTTTAAGAGGCAGGATCTGCCCTTAATAAAGCCGAACTGGGTAGGATCCAGTGTCTGTAGGTCCCCAATATCTTTATTTATGAGTTCCATGATGATCCTTTCCATAGCTTTGCAGACCAAGCTAGTCAGGCTTATGGGGCAATAGTTTCCAGGATCCGTTGAGGCACCACCTTTGTGGAGAGGGACGACTGTTGCTGTGCGCCACTCTTTGGGTACATATCCTGTAGTAAGGCTGAGATTGAACAGTAGCTTTATGTTTGGGTTCAGCTCATCTTGGAGTTCATGTAGGATGCAGCCCGGGACACCGTCTGGTCCCATTGATGCTGCGTTTTTTGCTTTTGAGAGGGCGGTTCTTACCTGAGCATCTGAGATGTCAGGGGGGCAGCACTCTGCTGGAATAGATATTTGCTCTTTTGGTGGTGGGGGGGAGAAGTTTGCACTCAACCTGTCGGCCAGGATGTTGGCAATGTCTGTGGGTTCAGTGTATTTTTTGTCATTTTGGACTAATTCTGAGCATATCTGAGAATTCCCACCCAGGTTAAAATTTGTTTAAACAAATTATGAAAGGATGAGGAATGCTTTATGTGCTGTTTATTCTTGTGAGGAAAAAATGCTTTAAATAACTTAAGTTTCTTCTACTGAACAGGCCGCTGCTCATTGTTTGCAGTGTGCATGACTCTGTTGATACTTCTTCCAGGGCTATGGCTACTGGTTGTGTTTTAAGGAGGTTTGCATGGCTGCATTCTCAGAACCTCCCTGATAATGTTAAAAATGAAATTTTAAATTCTCCCTTAGAAGATTAGTCTTTGGGTGCTCTGCTACAGAGATGATCAAAAAAATGTGATGACAGGGGCAAGCTAATCTAGGGAATATCTAAGATTTTTCATTCCTCCTTTAACAAATTGTCCTACAGATTTTTTTTAATCCCCTTATCCAGTTTTGGCAAAAACTGATTAAACAATCTCAACAACATTCAGGTAAACAGACATTTAAAAATAAATGGCAAAGGGGTTCCAAAGAGAAGTCCTGAATTTCTCAAAACCAAGGAAGGTCCGGCAGGTCTGGTTCAAGACACTTTGTGACCCGCTCCCATCCTGGTCCCGTTTTTTTCATTCTGAATGTCCATTTTCCTGTTTGGCAAATTGGTTCTGAAAACCATTCATCAAGGTCACAGATGGCAGTGGGAGGAAATTCCTCCTTTCCAGGGGGTCTGGTTTTTTCTCTTCCCCTATATCAGACTCTTTTGTTTTCACTTGTTCTTCATCACATCCTTATTCATCCATACTTCAGATGGTTCATAAGGTTTTGTGTATCTGGATCACATTATCAGTTCTCTGCCTTACCCTTTGGACAATTCACTGCACCAAGAGTGTTCACAAAGTGTCTAGCTCCAGTTATAGCTTGTTGAAGGCTACAGGGTATCCATATTTTTCCATGTTAAGACAACTTGCATATTTTTGCAACGTCTTTTCAAGGTGTCAGTCTTTTTCAAGGTGTCAGGAAACTCTCTCAGGTGAGAGATCTCCTACACAAGCTGGGATTCCAAGAGAACATTCAAAAGTCTTTCTTCCCTCCCTCACATGGGATTGTGTTCCTGGGATGTCAACTGGACACCTCAGTTCAAAGAGCTTTTCTTCCACCAGAAAAATATATCTTTATTTAGATCTATTTCTAAGGTTTTCCACTCAAACCCTGGGGTATAGCTCTCCACTGGGATGAAGTCTGCAAAAATTTAAATGAAAAGGTATTTTGTTTTTTGACCCATGAGATGCACGTTTTGGAATGTAATGTTTATGCTGCTTTATCCTGGCATATGGTTGTCAGTGTTCCATTCAGAGAGCAGTGCTGTGAAATGGGAATGGCTTGGTTAGCAGTTTATAGGAGTGGGTGGACAGCAATGTACTGATATGGGTGTGACTTGTTGGAGGGCAGCAGCCTGGGAGACGTGAGTACAAATCTGAAAATCCTGGCTATGCCATTGGTAGGCTATACCCAAAAATCATCAATTTCATCAACAAGAATTCCAGGATTAAAAAGTAAAAGTGACCACTAGAGGTCAAAATATTATTGATCTTGCCTTACAAATGTAATTCCAGAGGTATACCCCTTCCCAGTCAAATCAAATTACAATTTGATAAATTTCTCTTACAAAATCATTAAACTAGTTGTGGCAAATATCACAATATTCAAAGACTTGAAGTATACAAACTTCCAACAACTCTACAGTGAAGTCTCCACTTGCAAATATAACTGGACCAGCAAAAATTTATACATGGCTATTAGTTAAGCAAATAAATTATACGATCAGTTAGAAAACTGAATAAACCTTTCATTCAAAAAAATGAAACAAAAAGGTAAAGGAAAGGAAAGAGCAACCAGCCTGGTAGTCCACATGCATAAATAACAAATATAATAGGAAAAATTATACAATGACTGCTCATTGCTATTCAAAAATGAGCATGTTGATTGGATAGCCCAACCAGCATGCCCATTGTAAATTGAGCATATACCAGCAGAAAAAAAAAATCTAGCTGCTGAAGTACTATTGAGCAGCTAGACTATCTATTGGTATATGCTGACAGTCTGAGAAAAATGTGAGAAAAATCAGGTATGTAAAACTAAATAATCAAAAATGTGCCTGATTTTCCTTGTATTTCTGTACTGTTGCTTACAAAATCTCAGCAGTAAAAAACAAAACAAAAAAAAAAAACAGCTACAGAAATGTGCTCTTCTCTGTTGCTTGTCCTGCACTCCACCGATGTTCTATGCAAGCGTATGAATGCAAGTCCAATAAGGATGTGCAGTACATCACTAAACAAGGAAGAACATGGAGGAACACTACAGCACCATTATACAAAGACATAATTTAAGGAAGGTAAGGAATTTCTTTCTTAAATGATATCACTGTATAATAGCAATAATCCACTCCTGGGTGTGGGTATATCAGGATTTATCCACAGTTGGTTTTGTTTGATTACTCGGGCTTCACCCTTGTGATCAAACTATACCAAACATGGGTTAATCTTGACATGCCCACACCCAGTCATGGATTATTGCTTAAATAACGTCAGTAAAATATATAGCAAAACTAGAGACCCACTAGCAAAACCAGTATGCAAGGAAAAGAAATACACTATTAGGAATAACTAAGGGTTCCCATGAACATAGGCTAGCAATATAATCAAATAGTAATTACAGACCTTTCTTTAACTACATCAGAAAGTTATGAAATAGCACCAAACGCTGCTGTAAACTAATTCAAAATTGCAACACCTACTCTGTTCCAGTGGATATTGCAAATACAATAGCAAGCAAATTCAGTGCTAACTTCACTCGAAAAACATCTTTTCCAAACCAAGATATAAGTATGGATCTAAAACCCCCTATCATCACAAACAATCATGTGCTAAATGTACTTTACCAAACAAAAAAATGCATCCTACATGGGACCTGATAAGATACCAGGCTACCTGCTAAACAGCACTAAACATGTTTTAGGAGACCTGCTCCTAAAAATTATCCAGCTGACTTTGTCCCTGAGATTTGGTGCACAGATATTGCAATGCCTCTTCACAAGGGTGGATCCATCATAGACTCATGTATTTCAGACCCATCACCCCGATTAGCATCATCTGCAAGGCCATGGAATGGGTAACAACAGAGCTAATAAACTACAGTATAAAATATCTTACATAAGACTTGACTCCCAGCAGTCTGGGTTTGCTAAGGGTAGATCCTGTGTAATGAATCAAGGACTGTCCTCACACAGTTTGTAAAGCTTATCTGTTCTCAGCAAAGCATTTGATATCATACCACTTGCTAACATTAACAGCATGTCAAATGTGCTCCACATCAATCTCCATATTGTATGATGGGCAATCAGTTCCACAGAGAGCATGAAAGTAACAAGTAGGGTACTACAGAGTTGTTATTTGACATACAGTACTCTGATCTCTGAATCAAAAATAAAAAAAACTTTCATTAACTATGTTTGCTAGCCATTGTAAACTACATAGATGTTATATTTGAATCTCCTTCTGAAATGTAAAAACTACAACGTGAAGTTACACATGCTAATAGCTGATGCACTGAAAACAGGCTTAATACTAAATTCTAAATAATACAACATTGTTGTATTTGGCAAACAAATCCTCCATTCAGCTCATCCTATGGAAAACACACCACTCTAAAATGAAGATTTTGAGAGACCTTGGAACATGGGTGGATAAAGGCCTGTCCTTTGACCACCATGTTGCAACAGTGGTTAGAAAATCCTTTTATCTGGCACAGCTAATCACAAAGGACATTTTCTCTAGGTCCAAAGAAGTCCTGATCTTTCTATATTCTGGATTCATCAGGCCCATCATAGAAAACAATGCTCCATTTATGATCTAGCTTACTAAGCACATCAAGCAGTTGAAGAGACCCCAAAGGCTCCTGACAAAAACAATCATGGTACTAAGGGCCTGATCTATCAAGAGAAGCTGGAGGCCTTCTCTCTGTATTCAGTGTCTTACAGAATCCTTAGGGTACCCACAGTGGTGGTGCTGCTGTTCTGTTGTCGCCTCACAGCAAGATTTTGTCCCGTTTGATTCTCAGCTAGAGCATCTTCTGTTTGGAAGCATGCATGAATGGGTGTACCGTCGTTGAAGGTTGTGTGTCAGGGCTGGCAACTCTGCACATAAAAAAAAAAATCAACTGCCAATCATTAGCGGACCGGAGTTCCACTGTGGTGACCCCTAATCGGGAAAAGCCGAAAGACACACACACACACACAGACTCCTTAGGGGCAATCTATTTCTTGCTTTTCAGGTCATTAATGATTGGCAATCTAATGCCTCTTATTTCTCTACCAAATTTCACAGTCCTGCAAACACAAGAATGAGAGATTTGATTCTGCTTTAGAAAATAAACAAATCATGATGAAGAGACAGCTTTTTCATGCAGGAACTATTCCTTCATTGGGATAAACTTCATCTACAGATCAAGCAATCTGACCCACTATCTTCCTTTAAGAAGGAATGTGACAGCTGAATGAGCATTAATAATTTCACACCCAGGTCTGACTTACCTATCACTCCTTGAAAAAAAGAAGAAACGTCTAAGGCTGCATGCTGACATGGCCTTTCTTCCTTTAATATTCTATGATTCTATGATTCTGTCATTTAGGGACAAGAGTCACAAAACAAGCAAATGCTTAAAGACAAAGGGCCGGATTCATGAAGGCTTGCACGGAGTCTAAGACTAGAGTAAGACTCCATGCAGCCAACATGTCTGCCGAGCGATCCAGGAACAGCTGGCAGGGGTGTGCAAGAGAGCTCCTAAAACGACTCTTGCATGGACAGGGTTAGTTTATGCAAATTACCTCTTTTGCTGCTGAAAGCTATGCAAATGAGGTAAATTTGTGATCCAGGAAACACTAACCTGTTCGAGCAAGAGTAGTGTGATTTGCAGAAATGTAATCGGTTGGCAACTGAGTACCGTTCTGCAAATAGCAAAATGGAGCCATGACAGCTCCAAATAAAGGATGCATCCAGTTGAGGAAGTATGCCAATGGCCAAATATATGGCCATTGGCATTTTTATGTGTTGCAAAATAATAAACCAATAACTTTTTTTCCTCAATCTCTGATGTTTAAGCATAGCGCAGTGCCGCACAAACGTGCTGCACTCTAAAAACCATAAAAACAAAAAATAAAAGCCACAAATTGGAATTTTATTCAAAATATTCAACTGCCATGCAAGTGAATGGCAGGCTGAAGACAACATGGCTACTGAGTAGAGGTTGCTAAGGGAGGAAGCTCAGTCTAACAGATGTAACCAAGCATTAGTAGGCAATCCTATGCAAATGAGGATAAGGATAATGAATCCCAATTTTCCCTGCTATGTGAACCATGTACCTAGAGTGTAAGAGTAGGATAAGGGGAGTAAAAGAGTAGAAGATGGGTGACATCATGAGGTGGTATGTATCAAAAAGACTGTAAGCTGATTGGAGCAGAGTGGCATGTGTTTGCTGTGAGTTACTCAGGACTAAAAGAGGTGTGTCTCCAGTTGTCTAAACTGAAATCCAGAAACTGAAGGTGTATGCCGTGGCTATCACCAAAGTTTCTTGCAAAGCTGCTTACACTGTGTGTGCACGTGTGCGCGCATGTGCACGTGCGTGTAAACCCGTGTAAGCCTGTGTGTGCCTGTGTAAGCCTGTGTAAGGCCATCTAAGCTTGTATACACGAATGTGCACCCGCCTAAGCCTGTGTAAGCTTGTGTAAGCCTGTGTGCGCGCGTGTGGGCATGTGTGCACATGTTTGCGCTTGTTTGCGTGGCGCTGCCCCCTGTGGAAACAGAAAGGGAAAAGGAAGGAAAAGAAGTAGTAGGAAGTTAACCAAGGAGAACTAGCAGAGCTGCCAGGTGAAATCAATCAGAATCAGCCAATTACACAGGCAGTACACTAGCCCAGGCCAGCCCAGCACTTAAAAGTTTGCAAACAACATTCCCCCATGTTTTTCTCAGAAACACTGCAACATTGCAGTCAACAAAGAGAAGTGAAAACTTAAAAAGCTTAAACTGAGACATAAAAATGTTAGGGGCTGCCATTGCTGTTATAAGGCAACATGTGCAAGATGCTGAGGGTGGTGCCATTGCGAATGCTGCTGAGCAACCCACAGTGAGGAGACAGAGAAGAGTGTACAGACCCAGAGTAACCTACCAGGGGGTACATGAGCTGGAGATAGTGGAGCACCATAGAGTGGACAGAGAGCTTCTGCAGCAAATTGTAGAGCTGTGCAGGCCACGCCTCACACACAGAACCAACAGAGAGGAACCCATCCTAGTGGAAACCAAGGTATGTGTTGGTGTAAGAATACTAGCAACAGGTACCTTCCAGAAACCAACTGGTGATATGATGGGGATTTCACAGGCATCAGCATCAAGGGTACTGCACCAGTTCCTGAATGCCATGTCAGCACATGTCGGTGATCATGTATATTTCCCCAATTCCCATGCGGTATTGGCCAGCAATATGCGTCTCTTCCAGCAAATTGCAGAATACCCTGAGATAGTGGGTGCAATTCACTGCACGCACATACACATCAAAGCACCAGCTGGTGACCGGGGTAGAGCCTACATCAACTGCTAGGGCTTCCACTCCATCAACTGCCAGGTCATGTGTGATGCCCAGGGCATAATACTGAATGCGTGTGCTGGCTGCCCTGGAAGCTACCACGATTCCCATATCTGGCATCTGTCATAGCTGTACCAGACATTTGCCAGATGGGGACATCCCTGATGGTCACCCAGTGGGGGATGCTGGATATGCACTGGAGCCGTGGCTGATGACACCCATCAGAAATGCACACACACCTGAACAAGAACTCCATAATGAGACACATGCACAAACACGAAATGTAATCGAGCGTGTGTTTGGGATGCTCAAGTCATGGTTCCAGTGCCTGGACACATCTGGTGGAGCCTTGCAGTACTCACCAACTACATGTACCCAAATTGTCATGGTATGTGTCATGCTACACAATATGATCCTTCGAAAACAGCTGCAGCAGGAACAGCATGGGGCAGGGCCAAACAGCCCCCCACCATTGCCAAGGCCTGCACAGGCACAGCGTGACTTGGAGGAGGAACAACCTTGGCCTGCCCCAGTAGGCAGAAGGAGGTGTGCCCAGTATGCCTTGTCCTTGGCAAAGAGGCAACATATAGCACATACACTGGCTCAGTAGGAACTCTGGAAATGATACCTCTCTCTGACTCGCACATAAAATAAAAGGGATGCCTAACTTGACAATACCTGTTTCCAAACATGTATAAGCAGTGTAGTATGTGCATCTGACATAGCCAGCCCTGCAGCACCACCTGAGGCATGATTGACATGTTTTAAGTAATATAAAGCAGTGCTAAGCAGCTTTCACCAATATCTAGTCTATGTAAACAAAATCACTCATGCACTGTTGGGCAAGGTCAGGGACAGTTAAACATGCTCATATCTGCTTTACTGCTCCTTAAGCAGTCTGGTCTGGCCGGCATGAAAATAAAAAGTGGTGACAGGGCTTGAGCCCAGGATACTATGCACTATAGTCACAGTACTGAACCACTAAGCCACGATAGCATTTCAGTGGCATCGACACAGCAGGATAATTGTACACTAATGCAAACACAAAACAATGCTGTATCATGCCCCTAAAGAGGCAAATGGGTAACCTCCCTCACACACCTATGCAGACAGAGAACATCAGGCCAGGTGTTGTGATGTGGGTTGTGTAGGCTATGAAGTAGCAAGCTAATATACGTGACATTGGATGCTAAGATCTGTAGTACAGTAGTATGCCTCAAGCCAGTACGATAGGCAACAGTACAGACTGTAATGGTGTCCTGTACATAGCAGTTTAGGCACAGCAAATGTGTATAAGTGTCAGGTGAAACCCACATCCTATGTACACCCTCAGTAACAATCCGGTGTGCCCACGGGTAGAAATGTGCAAAGAATAGCTGCCCCCCCGTATGTAGAAATGTTGATAAGTCTATGCAAAGTGTCTCATGGAAGACCTGCAGGCACAGCATGATCCCTGTTGATCTATGACACAAAGGTGAGCCCTGCTTTAAAAATACAACTTGATTTACCATACACATATAGTATAAATGTGTATACTGTGCGTGCTCACACACTCCAACAAATGTAGTGGATTTCATTCAGCATCACACTGAAAGGTCATACTGGGCATGCTTACACACTTCAAGAAACAAAGCAAATGTCAGGCAGAAAGATACTGAAAGGTCATACTGGGCATGCTCACACACACAGGCTAAATACGGATGTGATAATAAGGTATCTGTGGAGAAATGTGTATAGTCATCTCTACTTCCAGAAACACATCACAAAGTGGTCTGAAAATTCTGCTATGTGTTCACAAAACTGCCAAGGTCTGTGCATGCAGGTCAAAGGAGGTTGCCACTACTCATCAGTCATCAGACCTGCCAGGGAGTACCACAATACACTTGCAATGAATCTGACTATGCACGTTCAGCAGCTAGAAAGACCAGTGAAGTACCTTAACAAGAGGATTACTGGCCTCAAATAGTTGTCCCATGCAACAAGACTGAATGTAACCCAATCTGTACTTTGTTGCATACTGTCTACTCAGGAGATTTCTGCCCAACAGACAGGTCCATGTCATGGTTACACTCAGATCTGTTCTGAGTTATAGCTCAATGGCACTAAATGTACAGAGCCAACTGATATTGCCAACATCCTGGCAGATAGGATCAGTGTTAACTTTACCCCCCTCCCACCCATGAAAGACCACATCTCTATAATGGAAGACTGCAAAGTTGCTATCATCACGGCTGCACAGGTAAAATACACTCTCCAAAGCCAGTATCACAGCAGCCATGGGACTAGATAACTTCCCAGGCTGTGTAGTATTGACTTCCCTGAAGTAAACATTAACATGGAAGGCCTGAGGCTAGTGAAGTTTCCAGAGGACTGCAAGCTAGGAGCCATCATTGTAAACACTAAAGTTGTGGACATCCTACAAAAGGGCCTCACTGAGACAGATGTCTGTTGTCCAAGCCATGGGCTGTAGCTCAATGCCAAAAGCTGCATTATCATCACCTTTCTGTAGCCAAGAACTGCAGCATAGGTGGTAGTATACTCCACACTGTAAGTGTGACAAGAGACCCTGGGTCACAGGTGGCCAGTGGATACAACTGTGATAAGCACATTCCCACAGTAGTTAGGAAACCCTCTTATGTGGCACACCTCATCACAAAATGTGTCTCATGCAGAATAGAAGAGAACATTGTTCCCCTCTACTCACCACTCACTAGAACTATAAAAGAGTACAACGCCACTGTTGCTATGTACCTCATAAGACAACCACAACAACTGGAAAGCCAGCAGCAATACCTCACAAAGAGCATCAGTGGCCTGAAATACATGCCATACACAGACCATCGCAAAATGCTCCATATGTACCCTCTTGCATATCGCCTACTCAGAGGTGTTCACTGCCAACATACAAAGCTATGTCAAACATAGAGCTGTTGGATATGATTCACGTAAAACTCTCACAATCACTTTGACCTTTGGACCCAAAACCATGAGTGAAATGCAAACGGAAGGTGTGTAGCCATTTACCTTATGGATATCCACACCTTCAGGTTACTGGCACAGCATGAGGTCATGGAGACCATACAAGTACAACAAAGATTGGGAAAAGCTGCCCATCAGATTGTAGTGTGCTACAGATCATGTACCTTGTCTCTGGAACCTCACTCAGTATTCCAGAGAGCAATGGCAAATATAAAGGTCCTATCAAATACCATTATATGAGGAGATTACAACTACCCAAACATTGAGTGGGTGAATTACTCATATACAACGCCCCTTGCCCAATGTGTCCTAGAGCTAAGAAACTCTAACACCCTGGAATAGCTGGTCAACATGCCCACTAGAGGTGACAACATACTGGACATGATCATCACCAACATGGGGTACCAGTGTTCCACAACAGAGATAAACTCCTCGCTGGTAATATCAGATCATTAAGTAATCACACTGGACATCCACATCCCACCCCCACACCCAGTCAATGAAACCACTGTGAAGACACTTGCAAAAGCAAACTGCACACCTCCCAAGACCAAAGTAGAATGTTCCGAAGACCACTTGCTATAGGATAATGGTATGCAATCTGCATAATCATTTATAAGTGCATCCTATGAGCATCTGCAGGGATGCATGGAATGAGACATCACAAATAAAACCAAGATGCCCTCATCCAAAAATAGGACAACAAGCAGGTGTTTGTTGTCCATAAATAAGCTAGACAAGAGAAGGAGGAAATGAACACATGATAGATCCAACTTCACTAAAGGAAAGGCATCACTGATCATTATCAGGAAGAAACAATGATCGCTCATAAAATAATCCAAGGATGGTTTCTAAAGACAAATAGCCAAGGAATGTAAGAATAACAACCACAAAGCCTTCAGTAGCTATACCAGACATGTAGGTGTCAACTTCCAAATATGCTGTCAGCTACTGAAAAAAGGAATGAAATACACCAAACCAACTTTCATTGCCTACATCCAGGGGGACAAGTTCAGTGTAAACTCCCCCCCCCCCGTCACCCCCAAAAGGGCCTGTGTCCATCACAGAAGGATGCAGAGACCCAGACGTCATGGACATGCAGGTAAAGACAGCCATCACCAAAGCTAAGAACATAGCATCAATGTGACTGCATGTCGTCCCAGGCTGCTTCTAACACTAGGCCCATAAGGAACTACACCCACACCTACATTCACTGTCCAGATTCAAGCGTACCACAGGCTATGTACCCAAAGAATGGCATACACTAACAGTCATCTAGCTCCACAAAGGGTGTTACAAAACAGAAGCTGTAAACCTTTGCCCAATATGTCTACTTAGCCGGGTCTACAGAGCTATTGAGCAAATTGTCATGCAACCCATACACTGAGACATTGGAGATCTGCAGACACTGGACTCTACACAACTTTGCCTTGTTAAAGGCAGAGCCTGGCTCCCAAACCTAGTTGACTTATTTAAAACAGTTACCATGAACATAGATGGAGGTGAAAGTAGCCCACACAGCCCACCTGGACCTCAGTAAGGGCTTACTACACCATTCCCCACTCTGTCATCATGGACCAGTGTACCAGCTTGAACATTAACAGCTATGTCACAGGATGGGTGGCCAAGTGGCTCACAGATCAAACACACATGTTCATAGTTGCGGGTGCCATGTCCAACTCTAATCCAGTAACAAATGACATCACACAGGTCTTGGTCCTGGGACCCAACCTGTTCAGTAGATACTGCTCAGAGGTACAGGCAAGCACAGCAGGTGTATGGCTGATCAGGTTTGCAGATGAATGGTAATTGTGGTCCATAATCAACTGTACAGCTGACACAGACATCCTCCAGAAGTGTCTTACAGAGACAGATACCTGGTATCAAAACAATGCCCTGAAGCTGAATGGCAAAGAATGCATAGTCATCCCCTTTGGGTAAAACAAAGTGCACACAAATTACGACATAGGTGGTAAATCAGCATGTACAGAGAAAGTCATTATGGCCCTGGGGACACAGGTAGATAGTAAACTCACCTTTGATGATCACATGGTCAAAGTGTTTAGACATTCCTTCAATGTAGCCCATCTAATGTCACCTAATGTAACCCACTTCGCATAGTCTGATGATGTCACCATCCTACAAATATACCTGTGGAAAGGATAACTCCCACTAATGTGTATAGCCCATAATGTTAATGCGTACTCTTGTAGTATCATGAAATAGTTAGGTAGGGGTTTGAATCCTGCACTAGACAACTGTTTGTGTGTGTTCTCCTAGGGAAGGTGCAACCTTTTAGGAGAGTAGTAAGAGACCTCAAAAGCGGTAAACTAACCTTTGTCAAGTCTGATGATGTCACCATCCTACAAATATACCTGTGGAAAACAGAGCTTCCAGTAATGTGCATAGCGCATTGTGTTAATGCATACTCCTGTGGTATTAAGAAGTAGTTAGGTAGGGGTTTGAATCCTGTACTAAACAACTGTATATGTGTGTGTTCTTCTAGGGAAGGAGTAACCTTTTAGGAGAGTAGTAAGAGACCTCAAAAGCGGTAAACTAACCTTTGTCAAGTCTGATGATGTCACCATCCTACAAATATACCTATGAAAAAGAGCACACCCAGTAATGTGCATAGCGTGTTGTGATAATGCGTACTTCTGCAGTATCATAAAGTAGTTAGGTAGGAGTTTGAATCCTGCACTGGATATCTGTGTGTGTGTGTGTGTTCGCCTTGGGAAGGAGCAACCTTTTAGGAGAGTAGTAAGAGTCCTCAAAAGTGCTAAACTAACCTTTGTCAAGTCTGATGATGTCACCATCCTACAAATATACCTGTGTAAAAGAGCACTCTCAGTAATGTGCATAGCGTGTCGTGTTAATGCGTACTCCTCTAGTATTATGAAGTAGTTAGGTAGGTGTTTGAATCCTCCACTTTGTGAGTGTGTGTGCTGTGAGACTGTTGGTCAATGTGTTGTGGGTTTTGCTTTTAGCACTGTATCACATATCAGTATGCATTGCACATGTGAGCTAGCTGTGCGGCAAATGCATATACGTGCATGTTACCTCAAAGATTGCATGCGTCAGAACCCTGCTTTCCCCAAGAACACAGCTGTCATCCTTGCCAGACTGTGCTGCTGCTTCCCAGACCTTAGGTCACATCTGTATGCTTGTGACAAGCTCAGCCACTGCAGTGATCCCTGGCCTATGTCATCTGTGTCACACAAAGTCATTACGGTTCCTATTGAAATGTGTGAGTGAGGGTCTATGGCCGAGGTATATGTCAGACCTGTTTAAATGCAGCAAAGTCTGTCAATGATGACTATTCATAACAGGTGTAGAACAACCTATGTGGATATGCATGCAGACCCCTTATTGCTTATGTGATCCACCAAGGGATTCCAAAATACCTTTGGAAATGTGATAAATAAAGGAGAGATGACATGACACTTGGTTGCATGTACACATTGGTACCTGTTCATCATGTTGGTGGCTACTACCTATGTGGTACTGTGGGGATAATATGGTCCGTAAAGGTGGATGACTATGCTTAGTTTGGCTTATAGCTTTACAGCATGTGTTTGACGACAGGCATCTGTCTGTACGATACCCTTGTGGAGGATGTGTGTGTCATCTGGAGAATGCATTATAGGCCACAGTATGCATTACCAGACATGGACAGACATATCCCTATTGTGATTGCTTGTACCTAAGAGAGCTATATGCCAATCAGGAGTAGTGTCAGAATGGGTGCAGGTGAATACCAGTGGTTACTGCCATTGTATAGTACCTGAAGGATCCAAATGTTACTGTTTGTCCTACATCTGTGTGTCAGTTGTCAAGACATCATCTAACGATGGTTTATGATCAGGCTGTTGAAGTGATGTATAGTACCAAAATGCAAAACAATGACAGATAGTAACAGTATCATCCACAGCACAGTGTCAAACCATGTCATACACACATGTGTAATCAGGTTCCGGAATATGTGTAGTACAATGCATACTGGCCACCAATAGAAACTATGGAGTGTTACTGTCTAATACAGAGCATATCACCCTGGCCATGTGTCCACTAAGCATGTACATGCAGACAGTGCACCTCCACCATGTTCACAACTGTACACCTGAAAATCTGTGCTACACATATCCCACACATAATGTCCACTCTCTAACACATGCTGCCAATACTGCACACATCAGCCAAGTGGCACGTGGCCGGACAATACACAATTGGATCCAACAGTGGTGTAAACAACACTACAATGACAATCATAGCTTTAATGCATCATGCCTGCTTGGCTACATCTTCAAGCATATCATTACACTGTACTGCTGACAACATGCTAACATTGTTATACTGTTATATAGACACCCTGTGCATCAGCCCCATGGTAGCCTGTTCCTACATCGATGTTACAGACCACAGGAGGTGGCTCAGGTTTCATCATATGCATAGGGTGTGTTGTTGGTTTGCCAGAGGCCTACAGTGAGCCATCCAATTGACATGTATGTGTGTGTGTGTGTGTGTGTGTGTGTGTGTGTGTGTGTGTGTGTGTGTGTGTGTGTGTGTGTGTGTGTGTGTGTGTGTGTGTGTGTGTGTGTGTGTGTGTGTGTGTGTGTGGGGGGGGGGCAAGAATACTGGAATGGGCCAATGTTGTTGTAATGTGTGTGGATATGTGTTAGCCCTAGGTGTCCGGAGTATGTGTGTGTGTCTGCATGCACACAGTTCCACCATGTGGCTGCCATATACGGGTATTTGTGGGACAGCAACAGACTGTACCTGTGAGGCTTTACAGATCACTGTCTCTGGTCATGGATACGGTACCTGTGCCTGGCAGGGGTGCTACTGACAGTATCAGGTACTAAGCCAGACTGGGTACTATCCCCAGAGGTGGATGGGTGTACACTGAACACAGGTCCCTGCTGGGACTGTCCAGAGCCACGTACACGTGGTCTTCTAGGACGATCTATGGACAGCCCACCCCCAACATTGCTGGGGCTGGTACTGTCACTACGGGAATGGCTGTGGTTTGAGGGACGTCCGTGGTGACTGCCGGCTGCTGATGTTGCTGGCATACATCCACGTTGACATCTCAACCGTCCCGCACTGTCCTGACACATGGACATGACATTGCGGAGGATATCTAATGTCTCTCCCCAACATCTATCAGTGACCTTAGTGTAATTGTGGATGGCACCTGCTAGGTCATGGATACTCACAGGTACAGCGGTGTTATGTTGCCTCTGTGCCCTTAGTCCCTGTCTGGTGTACCGTTCCATACCTGCCTGTGCCTCCATGACAGCCTGGAACATGCGTGAGGTAGTAAGTCATGTGGCATGTCTGCCAGGGGCATGATGAGCAGCAGTGCACCTAGGAGAACCCCTGGACATCTGCCTATGTGGTACCCTTCCAGACATCTGTGTATGGCTGCTGTAAGGGGATGCATGTGCCATAGATACCACACTGTCCTGGCCAATGCCGACTGTACACTGTCTCTCACCAAAGGCCATTGGTGACTGATGTATTGGCAGTATGACTGAGTGCATGGATGGGGTGGACAGTTGTGTACTGTCAATTGGTGGCCCAATGATAGACCCTGGCAAACATGCCTGTGCCTCAACACACCTATCTTCATTATCATTATGTGGCTCAGTGAGATCAGTTTCCCTGCTGCAGTGAACCAGCCATAACACAGCACCTGTGTGAGGAACACAGGAAACACACTTTACAACCTGTACATGATGTCTGCACACATGCACACATGCTCACATGCACACATGCAAACATGCACACATGCACACATGAACACATGCATGCATGCACACATGAACACATGAACACATGCACACATGAACACATGCACACATGCACACATGCAAACATGCACACATGCACACATGAACACATGCATGCATGCACACATGAACACATGAACACATGCACACATGAACACATGCACACATGCACACATGAACACATGCACACATGAACACATGAACACATGCACACATGAACACATGCACATATGCACACATGATCATATGCACACATGCACACATGAACACATACACACATGCACACATAAACACATGAACACATGCACACATGAACACATGCACACAAATACACTCCTCACTACTGCAGATACCCACACACACCACCAGCAATCCAAAACATACTCAATAGTGTTTGAAGGTGGGTTACAGTATCACAAGGCAAACAGTCATATCACACGTGTCAGCATGCAGAAAATCTGTTGCTCAAGACCATGCAGTGTGAGTGTAGACAGCTCTTGTTCATAACAGTATACATAGCTTTGATGCATGTGTGTTGTTGTTTAATGATTGGCCTCACCCTGGAATGCAATGTGTACATGGACACAACATTGCTGTGCAAGTATTAAAAGCTCTGCAATGTCTTGTGCACTATCACTCACAGGTATACATACCATGGCTGGATGTGTATCTGTGTGTCACATAGATATCCATTTCTGATTACAGTGTCTGGGTCTGTAGCAGATAATTGTGGACACAGGTTTAACACATGCATGCTATGTATACACACAGGATGAGTGGTGCATGTATATGTGATGGAATACCATTGCTCAACATGACCATTGTACAGTGGTTATGGTGAGTGTAGGACATATTGTGGACATGCCAGTGCCAGCCATGACATGGCATGCTACAACATGACTGCAACATTAAACATCACACATGCCCAATGTGTGTCATGTGACCTATACACTCAATAGCACTACAAGACATATATGTGTCACTTTGTACAAATGGTGATTGCTATGCATATTGTGTATAGGTGCATATGTTTGCACACACACAACATTGAGGTGCATAGCAATGACTGCTATGTGTAATACTGTGGTCACTGTAACTGGATGGGGTGTAGTATCATGAGCCATCATCATCATGCATCATGTGGTCACTCAAGGCTACTAATGTGTGCCAGACCGCCACCTAGCATGCTGTATCTGAACTGCAGTACCGTGGCTACATTCTCAATTACACAGATACTTGTTACATGGGTTTGTAAGGTGCCCAATAGGGAGCACTGCATAACATGAATGTGTTATTTGTTGAAGAGTGCCGCACAGCCCCATGATAGGCCTCTACCCCTCAGGTATATTATGTGTGCTGCATGGATGACATGTGGGATACTAAAGTGTGACCTTACAGCGGGTGTCTGGATATGCCATGTGTAGCATGTTAAGGTGTACTGCGTATGACAAAGTTGTGTATGTTGTGTAAATGTGTATCAACTATGCCTATCCAATGTCCAGTACAGTGTTGCCACAATTGTGTGTGATGCTCTGTGTATTACATGTGATTGAGGCAGCTCCTGACATTACTGAGATGTGCATAGTCTCACAGAAAACATGCACAGCATGCATTATGCGTAGGTGTGTTACGTGTACATGGCCTACAACTCACCTATGACATGCACATTTCATTAGCAATATTAAATTTATAACACACTCACCAGAATGGATCAGCTGCCTTGCTGTCACACCAGAGAGACCTACAAGAATATGAGACAGTTTGTCAGTGGCCACAACTGTGGCATTGCTACTATGAGTTTGCTAAACTACAGTAGTACAACAGTCGACTTTCACAGGCGTACACATTATATTCCAAATATCAGTATTGCACAACACTAGGCAGCACAACTGCTAAACACACAGTACACATCTCACACATGCATAACCTACCAATACAGGTAACAGTAGTCTACAGATATGGCATGTTACCTGTACGCTCCATGTGAACATGCTGGATGGATCCAGCCTCCATGATGACACATGTATGTTGCTGTTCCTGTTGTTGTCCAGGAGCCACCACGCTTAGGAGCAGCTCCTCCACTCTGGTGAGGGGGGGGTGAATGGCTACCCCACCACCTGTGGCAAGCTTTTGTCTATGGATATCAGATGCACACTGCCGGACATGTCTAATTAAATCACTGCAGTGATGGCATACCTGCTCATATGTCCAGTTATGCATGCCTATGTCATTTACCCAAAAAACAAGATCTTGCCACAGTGCAGTCTGCTCATACTGGTTCTGGCTGGTTCTAGAGAACAGCAGGGTATAGTGCTGCACCAGGCTGCTGTGTATTTCTTGTTCCTCTGCAGCTGTATAACATGGGTTTCGACTGTAGGCCATGATCCTGGAAGACAATTAAACAATATGTGTGAGCAAGTCATGTGGCACACTTAACATTCTAAAGTACAAATATCAATTAACTGCCATATATAGCATCCGATTGGCTGTCAGAGGATACACATGTTCAATACCACATATCAGTGCTCAGGCCACAACTGGCTGACAGTGCCTGGCACACTCTATATATCAAACCATGTTCTGCACAGCAGCAAAGAGAAGCCAGTATGTAAGACTATACACCGGTACATGGCACACTGTATGTGACACAATGCACCACCTAGCCACAGGAGGTATATATCAAGCTAATGCATAAAGACAGATGTCATCAATTGCAATGAATGTACAGTACATTTACAGTATTCCCAGTATATCACCCTAGTCGTTGATGCCAACCCCCTGCCTAACATATGTGTACAGTTAATATAGGTAGCATACTGCTGTATTAGACTATACATGCTGCTAGATACACATGTATACCCTATAACACACATATGATCAAGGGCATGGTACAGGCATAATTACACACACATCAGACATACATACAACACACAACTGTATGCCAACCCAGATGAGCTTTACCTGTGTACCATACAGTACTGTGTGTCACTATGTACAAAACTTTATGCCTGAGGTATGTAATCTGTGAGGACTACAGGGAATACACAAAACAGTGTTTCCAAGCAATGTGAACATACACCATACTGTGCTGTTTAGGCCTACAGCTTCAAGTAGTACTACAGTTCATACGGGAGTTGGATTCACCAGCAGTACCACTCACTAAGCATACATGTATTGCTTTAGCCTACAATGGGACACCACAGTCAACAACAAGAGACTATGTCACAATGTATGCCATACTACTCTTTCTGCCTAGCAATAGCATACACATATTTTGCTGGGATTCCAGCTAGGACACAAAATACCATGACAGACACAATTTTACACTAAGCTATCACACCTTTACAGACCTTGCACACATTCACCAGCACATTCACCATCACACTCAGTCAACCTCACATAGCAATTATTGCACTAAGTGCATGTGTGTGTCCATCGTGTCATAGGTAGGTAATACACTATTGGTCCTAGGGCCTACAGCAGCCTAACCATACGCTACCCTGGCCTTTGACACACATGTAATTTAATTTCACTTGCCCCTGTCAACCAGAGCCACAGAAGTGATTCACAGGGTGTATTTCCTATCTCCCAAAAATTCATCAGGAGTGTTTATGACAACTGCTAATGAGGAGCTTTATTTGCTATTGATAGGTGGTTTGTTCTAAAATATGGCATGTCTCTGAGATAGGAATCTATCCCTCCAGCATGTGCTGTTTAGTGAGCTGACAAGGTTTAGGGCCCTAGAGCGTTTAGCTCGGTGGAATTGTGATATGTTTACATGGAGGATGTCCAACAGCTATGGGTGTGACATAGCTCTGTATGTTAGGCAGAGGTCACCTCTGGGTAGGCAGTATGCAACACAGTCTAGCTGAGGTTTTGTGAGTCGGTCTGCATAGGGCATCTGTTTGAGGCTGGTATTACTCTTTGTGAGGTATGTGTGTGGCCTTTAAAGTTGCTGTAGTTGTCATGTGAGGTACATACCACGTGGGGCATTGTACTCTATAACAGGTTTTAAGTGTGATAAGTAGAGGGGAACACTCACATATATTTCCCTAGATGACACACCTTTTGTGATGACATGTACCACGTAGACAGATTACATCACTAGTGTGGCACTGTGATTATCAAAGGGGAGGCTACTGTCCACCAGTGTCCTATGTTCCATTATCACACCTTTGGTGTTAGGTAGACTACCACCTATGTGGTAGTTAATGGGTAAAGTGTTTTGGCAAGAAGGGATGGCACTGTAGTGTCAACACTGAGCTTCAGTCCATACCTTGGTCACCAGGCACCTGTTGCAGGAAGTATGACCCTGTGTCTCCCTCTCTCTCTCTCTCTATATATATATATATATATATATATATATATATATATACACACATACATACACACTTACATATAAACATCCATTGCTGTACATATAGATGTACATATAGGCACATATACAGTCAACTTTTCATGGTGGGAATATCAATTATGCGACAGTTGTGAGATATACAGTTATGTAATAATATTGCACAGTGTTATGCAGAATGCATTTAAGGTGTCTTCAGCCCATGTAGCTTTGGCAGGCCTCACTGGCTGCAACACTGCAAAACTGACAAATCATACCCACAGCGTTTAACCACCACATGTCATATACCAGCACTGCATGCTGTTTTCTTTGTCACACACTACAGCCTACATAGAAATATGCACATAACAACCTTCAACAACATATATATATATATATATATATATATATATATATATATATATATATATATATATATATATATATATATATATCCACCCTTCACAAAGAGTTGCAGTATGTCCCTTGCCCTATGCACATGTACAGATACATATAGATACGTACTGCTGCCAAATATGGATGATTCACAGTATGTAGAGTACTCTTCAAAAACATCTACTACATGCCAGCAAAATACATATGTGTTACATACCTTTCCTTTCTATTTCTTTGTTCCGTCTGTTTTTAAAGTATATATTTTTTTAATTATTTTTTTTTTATTTTCTCTGTTAATGTTGCTCTTTCTTTTTCTGTGTCTGTCTGTTTCTGTCTCTTTGTCTGTGTCTCTGTCTCTCTCTCTCTCTCTCTCTCTCTCTCTCTGTTGCTGCAAAGATATTATTGCATGTGTGGACAGCAAGTACAGCCTGCTTTTCTAGGTATCAGCACATGTGCATGTGATGGCCTCTGCACCAATTGGTGCCCACCATTTAGTAATTGCATGCAGCCTGCTGTGTGGTAATTGCAGTACTCACTGTCATGGCAGCCCACTGCTATAAAATGCTAAGTTAGGTAGGCGTACCCCTTTCAGCTTTCCAAAGTGGGGCCCATGCTTGTATGCTGTGGACACCGTTGTGTCAGTCAGAAGGTTGGTATACTTCTTATATCTGAAGCTAGGGTTGTAGCCAGTGATTTGCATGTTGTACTCAAACCTGAATGTTGCTGCTTCCAGTAGACACTTGTCTGTGTAGAATTTTACTCACCTCTCCAAATGCTAACACAAGATACATGGGAGTATGTACTTTCTTTTCTAATTAGACAATTAACTGCCATACAAAAGTAGTTATTGCAATGTATTCTTCTGGCACATGAACTGTTTGAGAACTGCTATATTGTAAATATTAATTTACTTACTTCTGAACAGTTTGTGTTTTTTTTGTGTTGACATTAGCACAGGCTGCTCAAGAGAACTGGACAGATTTCAGTACTGAGTATGCCTACCTACATCCTTGGTAGAGCCTGAATACACAGGTATATTGTACTCTTGGGTAGGGGTGCAGAAGTACAGAGACCATTATTTATTATTTTCTGATGTTTATCTTGCTGAACATACAGGGTTGCTGTGTACCTGTTAGTCTATCATGGCAAGTAATCTGTCTGCATAGCTCCCACCTGTGGACATATCCAGATGGTAGCCAGAGGTTAGCCTATTATTCTTTGTCTGTGCACCACACTGGTCTTTTCAGCAGTGGAACAATGGCATTGTCACAGTTGGTTGCTACCAGTACATGGCTACATCCTTTGATATTTCTGTGTTGTACTCCTACATAAGGGTATGCTTGTGGAACTCCTTCCAAAGCTATTTGCAGAGTGTGTAACAGCAAAAAAGCTGATATGCCTGTGTGTTTCTGCCTCTGCCAGGCCTCTTATACACTCAGGTATATATTTGACCTGCCTCAGGGAAAGGTACATATAAGTGAGGTACACCTGTAATATATTGCAGACATTAAGCTGAGACTGTGAGAGAATCAGAGCATATGTATTAATACACCTTTTCTGATGTGCAAGCAGTGTGTACTCTTACTTATTGACACTATTCATTAAGTGTAATTCACCACTCTTCTGCCTAACGTCTGTACTTTTCAGAGGGATTCAGAGGGACACAGCTAACATTTGTTTATGAATCAGGGACATCCCTGAAAAGCAGTCACAGTTGGGAAGTATGGCCTCTGCCCTATTCAAATATGCCAGGGTTTATCCTGCTCTGATACTGTATGGGGTTTGTAAAGTGCTACTGTAACATTATTTCCTGCTAGAATGACTGGTTCTCTTTTCACAGTCATGTCATGCATTTCCACAACTGCTGGTAAAGATCCACAGAACAAGATTTGTGTTTTGGCATTCCTCTTTTCCCTTTACATTCACTCATTGTAATGCATGATATATTTATTACAGCACCAACTTGTTGTATGTCTACTGTGGCTTAGTGGTACTTCGTGTAGTGTGTCCAAGGTCTGGGGTTCAAGACTGACAGAAGTATTTTATTTTGTTGCTCAGCAGAACAAGGGCCCTACCATGCAGAGTGACTAAGGCACTTTTAAGCAGTTGTAAGCAGGTTTGCGCGAGTTTGTGTGATGCTTAGCGATGTTTAGCTAAGCGCACACAAGCACACACTCACGCACCCCTGCCTACTACTGCTTAAAAGTGCTTACTCCCGCTAACCCCCACGCTAATTTCTTTGAAAGAAAAGAAAATGGGGAGACAGGAAAGTGGTGAAAAAGGGTGCACAAAGAGGGAAAGACAGTAGGGAAACCAGCTCGGGATGTGCAGGATGGGTGTAGGGAAGGTCCATAGCTGCCCATTTCTTTACCAGCAGCAGCTAGCATATGTTAGAAATTTGGAGTGAAATTTGAAACCTTCCACTCCTGAGAGAGGGATAAGGACAACAAAGTATGTTGTACTGCCAATTATAATTATCAGTTTACATGTCCAGTGGACATGTGTGCAAAATGGGCAGCTATGTATGGGGCGTGATTGTTTTGTGGGAGCAGATTGCCCTTTTTTTTTTTCAGGTAAGAGTGGAATGTGAGGTAGGGGAAGTAGGTATGTAGTGGGAGGTAGGTTGGGGAGGTAAACAGACAAGACAAACAAGATGCATACAGGGGCGTAATATGACACATGGGGTGGGTGAACACAACTTGACGGGGAAGGATATTTGGAAATCGCAAGCTCATGAGCCCACAGATGGTAACAGTGGAACTGAGATCCCCACCCATTGTCAGTCACCACTGCACCTTCACAGCCCGGAGGGTGGCTGTGCTGGGGGCTGTGTAGGAGGGTCAGGTTCACCTGTGATTCACGCCACTCTTGCCTCGAGCTGGCATAGAGGATCAGCGACTGAATGCTGGATCTCCCTATGCACCACAGCCTGGACCCTTCTGTGGGTGACAGGGGCTCTTCTCCACCCACGCTTGCACGGGGGGGGGACGAGCCCCATCCCCTCCAGCACTTCCACCCGAAGGTGGCACATGACCAATGGAGGAGGGGGGCCAGGGCTGGGCACTGGACCTGCTGGTGCCGGGTGCAATCGCCAGCTGAGGAGGGACAGGTGGGTCCGCTGGGACCGGCCTTCCATACGTTCTGTGTTTAGGTGTATTTAATGACAACATAGACAACAGCATTCCAAATTAGTTGTAACAGCATGCAGTAATATTCCCATTAACCCAAAACACCAGGGTTCCAACAGTTGAACAGCAAGCATAACACCTACATATATTGAACGACAGTGCACATTCCAACAGCATGCAGGAATGATTGGTGGCAACAGGCCACCAAGATTGTGGTGTTTGAACAGGGCATATGCATCAAAGTAAATGCAAATATTTATAGAACAATAGGACATATGTCCCAACAAATGTTTTGAGATTACACATACCCATTGAGGAGTGGAATTGCATTGTTTATGCACATACAGTAGGGTGTAAAAAGATACCTCCATTAACATCTTATATGTACTTATAGTTTACACTACATTCCTATTGACTGCAGGTGTATATCCCTACATATATTATTACACTAGGCAACGTGCATTAGGTTGTGTAATGGTTTTGGCTATTTCATTATATACCTGACCTATATCTGACATACTAACTGTCCAGGATGCAGATGTTACTGCTACATATTTATTTATTTTATTTATATTTATATATCTACATATCTGGATGTGTTCACGTGACATTTCCAGTTATATTTCTACAGCTCCTTACATTTCTAGCAGCACACTCACATTTCCGGGGAACACATTAATAAGCTACTCGTGTGCCAGATTTACCTATGCATGCCAGCCATTAACCGACTGTTGAGGACTGTATATATGCTTCACAGCTACTGGCACTCCCTTCATCCACTTTATATGGGACTGCCCAACTGTGGGTTGACAGCGCTTACTACAACAGTGCTATTTAGATAATGCAAGAGTACAACAATATTTCAAAGTAAGTGACACGGACACACTCCAGGTATTATACCTTTATTAATTACATTACACACTTTTCTAGAGGCTCTCTCATTTATTTGATATTACAGTGCATGCAGAAGACTTATTCAAGATGTATTATACCTTTATTAATAGGTTACACCACTCTTTTTCAGGCTCGCTCACTTATTTTATATAACAGTACATGCAGAGATATTATTCAGGACTTATTTTACCTTTATTAATGGGTTACTACATTCTTTTTCTGTCTCTCTCACTTATTTTATATAACAGTACATGCAGAGGAATTATTCAGGGCATTTTATGGCTTTATTATTGTGCTACAACACTTTATTTCAGGCTCTCTTACTTATTTTATATAACAATACATGCGGAATAATTTGTTTATTTATTTTATTTATTTTACATTTGTTGATTACTAACCTGCCTGGTGGAGCAGCCTTAGCAGCCTACCTGCATAGGCTTGCTGATTCACAGCACGGACACCTACAGCTGTGAAGTAAATGAAGGGATATTGAGACATACCTATCCATTATATAGACTACAACAGCATTTCTTACATACTTCATTCCATGGCCACCAACTCAGTAGTGGGGCATCTTGACTGTCACGGGCCTCCTGTATCCATCAGTTCAGTAGGTCCTGCTTCTGTCTCTTCAGGTCTGCATGGTGGTGACGGACCTGCTCACCAGTCCGAGGGACGCCTGTGGCACTGTTGAGATCATGAGCTAACCAGTTCCAAGCCTCTGCTTTGTACTCCGCCCCTTGAAACTGGCCCTGCAGGAGTCTTGACTCATGATGGTGGACTAGGAGCCAAACCATGTATTTTGATTCCTTGATGTCTTACTGTTGCACTCTAAAGTGAGTACCCTCTCCAGTACCTGCCATTCTGACTGCAAATGGAGCTACAATCAGTTATGGTGAGTATTCCTGCCTATGGAGTTTAAATATGCCTAATTTCCAGCACTTATTTGTGATTGGCCATTTTTGAAGATTCTCAGCTAACAGCAAACCTGCTTAGCAATGGTTAAACTTCCATTTATAAGTATATGTATGTTAACAGTGCATGCTTATGCTCAGCTGTCATGGCTTAGTACTTTGATTATGATGCACAGTATCCTGGGTTCGAAGCCTGTCATTGCTTTTTATTTTAATACTGGCCTGACAGGCTAGGAGGTGTGGCTATGTTTAGCCGACTTTTCTCTACTTTGTCCAAAGTTGCTCTACGTTGCTCGACATTGTCCGACATTGCCCAATGTTGCGCTAGTTGGCACAGTGCGCAGCTCCGCGCAAACATGTTTTGTTTGCGCTAGTTGGCACGATGTACAGCTATTTGCAAAGCCATTGCGCTAGTTAAAGCAGTGCTTAGCTATGGGCAATTATTCTTAAATGTGCTTAATACTGGTAAACGTTGCTTAGCAGTGCTTCACATTGTGTAAGATAGGTTACTTATGCATTCATTAGTATGCATGACCGTTTCACCTTCTTATATATATATTTAAAATATCGTTCACTACTACATAGACCATTTCAATGCATTTTAATAAAATTTGAAAGGTAAATGTCAGGAATTATTTATATGCACAGATTTCCTACTGAAAATGGAAAGGGGAGTGGTGGGAATCGAACCGGAAATGCCTCCTCTTTGTGCGAAGGCTCTACCACTACGCTGTTGCTATTTGGCTTAATTTGCATATTAGTAGTTTATTATCCTCTTTGATGTCTAAACTGCTTACTGTAGCTAAGCAATGGGCACACCCACACACACACACGCAAATATGGGCAGCTATTTCGGGAATAATAAAAAAAAAAAATGTTTTACATTTTATTTCATTTTTACAGGGGCTTTGGATGTGGGGGAGTGTAGTGTTGGGGGTATACACATTTGAGCGGACTCGCTCATATCTGCTGACATTTGCAGATATAGGCATTTGCAGGGGCGTGGATATTGGGACTGCTAAGCAGTCTGACATGCCCCCTTCACTCCTACATGATCCGTGTTAGCCTTAGCGTTGTCAGCCCACCCTCATGAATATGCATGGCTCGCTGACATCATGCTCTTAGGTGGCCATTTCCGAGTAAGACTTAGTTAGTCTTACAGGGAGGATTACTGAATCCCCCCCAAAGGCTTAAAAATAATGTGATTATTTATATCACAGTTTTCTGAACCTGTTAAAAAGAATAAACTAGATAAAGTAATAGAAGTAATATAAGTGAATATTGTTTAAAGAAACACGTTCACTATCACTTTCACTACCTAAAAGACAAAAAAAAAAAGAACTCATTAAAGAATATCATTCGTGTCATTCATGTATGGAGAAGGTGGCAGTGAACTCATTGACTCACCTTCTTTATCTTCCTTAATGGGTGGTTCATGGTCTGTTTATGGGGCGGGCTGCGATGACCCCACAGTGCTAATGCAGTGCATAGCAGAGCATGACTAAAGTATAGACATGTGGGGATTAATATGCACATTAGGGAGAAAAACACATAGCATTTATTATCTGGCATATACCCAGCAACATACTAGACATGCTACAAGTGAGATCAAAGGCATGTCACCCATTTTTGCAAATGACATAACCTCCCAGGACTGTCCTTTACCCTGAAAGCCAGCACTCCCATGTAGTCCCTAGTCACCACTGGTAATTCAACCATGGGACTGTTTACCCTGGGCACATATCCTGACCTCTCCAAAGATATATGACTGACATAGGCATTTCACTCTTCCTCCCATCAGATCTAAAGGCCTGTGTGACTAATTTAACTCAGGTCATCTGGGTCATAGTCATGGCCTTACCTTTCTGTGCCAACAAAGCTGTCTAACAGCTGCTGTCAGAAAGGAAATCATTTTACATTTATAGAATGTATTTATTTCAAAGTACAATGCCACAGGGAAGGAAAACTGTACTGAGTGCAAACACAAAGAGAAAGATCACTGAACCAAGAAAGAACACATTGATAATATTAAATACATAAATACAAATGCCTTTGGAAGATTATTCATATGTATTCAAAAATAAGAAACAAAATAATGTTAACAAAATTAATGTAGCTATAGTGTTGTAACTGCATATTTTAACCAACTTTATACAGCACTGTTCATTTGACATAAGCTGACAACAGTCATATCCTGAGGTATGACATTCATTTCTATCATTCAGAATTATTTACTGATTTTTGGCACAGCAACATAAGGCCATGGCTATGACCCAAATGACTCTGGATGGACTAGTGTCCTTGGCAGGTGGAGAAGCTAATGAGGGACTGGTGCAGAAGTTAGAAGACTTATACCCCTTCACCCCTCTTAGTATCAAGGGTATGGGAGCATGTGGGACATGAGAAATACCATGCACCACTGGAGATCATCTGCGTTGCTTGGGGTGGTTGCAAGTGGTAGGCATATATAGCTTTGCAAATTGTGTCATTTTGAAAGCAGTCCTTCACTCCTTATGAACATTATTGTGTAGGCCCACCATACCCTCACATTATACCAGCATTCTAAAAGATAAAGAGCATATCAAATACCTATTGTCAACAACATTTGGTATCTGCCATGGGAAGCGAGCCAAAAAATCCTTGAGACTGGCTGACTGTACAAAGAGAAATATGTTGCCCAGCATGTACAGTAGTGTAAATGTAGAACTTTGGAGCTTACTATGACTATGGGTTTTACTTGCTTACACATCATAACCAATATCCTACATCAGAAAGAAAAGAAAATAAAAAGGTGGAATAGTAAAACTGCAATATATATTCCAAAAAGAGAAGCATAAATGAAACAATAAAGGTGTGGAAAAAAATAAAATGTTGAAGCAATGTATCTTAACGACACAGAAATTAAATATGCAGTCATTCAAAATTCAAGCTCCACTTTTCATCTTAGAATTCTGAATTCTGATTTACTTTAATGGGAGAATATATATATATATCAAATAAGATGCATATTTAGTCCATGGCTTGTATTCTGTAGCACTGCTCTTTTTATGTAATTCATATGTCACCTGTTTCCATTCTTCCACTTTTTCACTATATCAGTGACATACTTCTTTAAATTTTCAGATACAAATATTATGCCAAGTTTAAAAGTTTTTCTATAAAAGCTGAACATACAAGCCAAAGTACAGCTTTCTATTAATAGATACAGGTAAAGTAACTAAATTTGTGTAATTTATATAACATTTGGCCTCTCATATCCCACTTGGAAACCTTTATAAAATAGCTTTAATTGCAGTTTTCTTTCACTTAGGATATAGCATGCAGTTTCTACACTGTGAAGCAGACATAGCTTAAGTCAGGAACATGAAATTTTAAGTTTTATAAAGTCCTCTGTCATTGACTTTGTTGAATTTGTGTAATGTGGTCACTCATTAGTATGTGTGTTCTTTCTTTTGAAGTCTTTTTTCCACTCTCATATGATGTGAATGTGGGAATATAATGACTCGGCAGCCAAGTATATCCTGTTGAGCAAATTCAATCATTTTCTTATATCTTATTTCTAACATTTATAATGTTCAAAGTAAAGTTAAAAGTGTAACACAAAGCTGGAAGGAAAAAAAATCTGAATAATTTACTTGTGATGCAAGAGCAGGTACAAAGGCAAAATATTTTGCAGGTATAAATAATTTTAAAATATATTCTTTCAAAAAGGGTCTTGTAACAGAAAAGGACTCATTAATCAACCATCATATGTAATATATTATGTTGTTTGCCTAACACAGTGTTCAAATCAGAGAAGAAAACCTGAATCCCTAATAAGAGGTATAAAATGCATGACTAGTAAAAGTGACTCAGTATTATTTCTTTATAGGATATGGTAAAAACACCTATGGTGGATGTGTGCAATTCTGTAGACTCCATTTTTCAGAAGATACTGACAGGACAGATGCAGGACTAAAAATAACAGATGGAAATGTTGCAGGGTTTAAAGTATAAGTTCCATGGGAAAAATTACAGCAGAAAGGTATTTACAACCCTGAAAAAGAAGTATGAAAAAATACCCTTGAGAGACAAGCTACACATGATTAAGTACCTCAAGGGTATCCACAAGTTAAAATGGCTTTCTTCTTTAATGTGATGTGTAAGTGCAAATTGCACAAATGCAATGAATAGCTCAGAGAGACTTGAGGAAGTATTATTTTACAAAGGGGGCAGTAGAT
Organism: Protopterus annectens; assembly: GCF_019279795.1. Classification (NCBI taxonomy): domain Eukaryota; kingdom Metazoa; phylum Chordata; order Ceratodontiformes; family Protopteridae; genus Protopterus; species Protopterus annectens. Next base: position 756,882,502 of record NC_056732.1, on the reverse strand, counting down.
ATTAGTAGCAGCTTTCCAAAAAATGCAGGGCAATTAGAAATGTCTATGTAACAATTCGGGAATTCATTGGACAAAAAAGAAACAGTCTTAATACAGATTTTCACAATGTGGAAAGAGCTTAAGAGATGCAGTCATTAAGACAATTTATATGAACTTAGTAGAGCTCACACATTTCAAATAATGTTAACCAGAAAGATGTGCTTTTGAGAGGCTCACCATGTTTTTATTTGTTTATTAACCAGGAAAGTCCAACTTGGAACAAAGCCAATTTTAAGCAGAGGCCTGAGGAGAAATGCTCCAAATGCATGTCTTTGTAACATGGGAGAAAACTGGAGCACCCAGAGGAAATCCATATGAACACAGGGAGGGCATGCAGACTCTACACAGAAGGCACCCCAGCCAAGAATCAAACTGGAGAACCTCTTGCTGTCAGGCGACAATGCTACAGCTGCACCACTGCACCGTCCTAAGTATTCTAATCCTAATATCATATAATTATATATTTATGAATTAATTTATTATTAATTATGTGTTAATATATAATTTATAATAATAAATATCCAGTTATCCATCCTATTTATCACTGCTGCAGTAGCCTTAACTATATGGGTTTTATCCTGCCAAGGATAGCTGTAAACTTCCAAATCTTCAAGGCAGCTTTCTTCTGGCCTAGGGAACTATGGTTATCCCTTCTTCAGAAACAGCCAGGGATAATTTCTCCAAACTTCCTCTCAGACTGGATCTACTTACACAACAACAGGGGGTGTTTGATACACTCTGATAGCAATCATATTCAGTTGACTGCTTGGATGATAAGATCTTAATTCCTTTTAGACACCTATTTACTGAGGATGTGCAGCATGTACTAATGGAGGCAAGAAAGCCTGATACTAGAAAATGATATATGAGACAATGGAAAAGGATTCCTAGTTGGTGCCAACAACATAATCCAACCCATTTAGGGCTAATTGTTCTCTGGTTTTACATTATTGTGTGAGTTACTATCCTATGGCCTTTCTTATTCCTCTATCAAGGTTAATTTATAGGGTATTACAGCATGTCTGCCCATAGAGTTTCCCATTTCAAGGCAGTCTCATGTCAAAGTGTTCTCAAAAGGAGTTTTGCATAAGTGGGCATCAAGTAAAAAGGTGACCCCTCCTTGTGATCTTAATTTTCTGTTAGTGAAGCTAACACTTCTCCATTTGAATCAGCTAATCTAGCTGGCTTGAGGTTATTAACATGGGGAACAGCTTTACTGATTATTTTACCCTATGCATGAATGGTGTCTGAGTTTCAAGCTCTTTTGGTGAGTTAACCCTACCTTATTTTTCATAGGGACAGGGTTTCCATGACAACCAATACTTCTTTTATGCCTACAGTGGTACACAAGTTTACTTTAAGCCAAACTATCCATCTCCTCTTTTTCTTTACTGAATCTAAAACTGAGGGTGAAAGGATACTCCGTACTTTGGATGCCCACAGACAACTCAGGTACTATCTTGACAGAAATATTTCTTGTAAAGGTAAGAAGACGGGACAACCTGTGTCAAAACAGACTATTTCAAAATGGTTGCCCATGTCTATTAACTTTTGTTATATTCACCATGACAAATCTATTTTAAGCAGGGTCCAGGCCCTCTCTCTTAAGGATTTGGCTTCAACTATGGCTTTTTGGAAAGGGCTGGATTCTAGAAATATTCTAAAAGTTGCTACTTTGTCCTCTGTACATACATTTACAAAGCAGTAGAAGCTCGATTCCTTCTCTGTGTATAGATTAAGCTTTGCTAGGAGCATTTTCCAGGGGTTCCTTCTCCTTTCACATCCCAAATGTAGTTAGCTATAGTAATCTACCCATATGGTTAAGGCTACTGCAGCAGTGATCAATATGATGAAGATAGTACAGATGTGTAAGTTGAACAGACCATAACAGTAGCTGTTCAAATGATCACTGCTGGACTATCCACTACCTCCACCTCCTTGTTTTTGGTGTGTTTTCATGCCATGGTCTGGAGGTTTATGTTTTGTTGTTCCTAACATAGTCTTTTCAGGGCTCATACTCCCACTTTCTGCTGTCAGGAAAGCTATGAAGGGCTTTGCACCCAAACTTGTCTTTTAGTCAGCTCAGATTGCACATTTTGGGTGAGTGGTAGGTACCCTGAAGCTTTGGAAGCTGGCTGACAATTATTTCCTTGGCAGGATATAACCCATATAGCTAAGGCTACTGCAGCAGTGATCAGTTGAACATCTACTGTTACGATAAGTTCAACTTACACAACTGCACTTTATTTATGAGTATGCCTCTGAACACTCTTAAGCTCCGAAAATTTTCATTTAAAGTTCTTTGACTCTACTTGATTAAAATTTTAAGTCAGCAAGTTACAACTCACACTAATACCATTTCAAGTTTGCTATATGAGTTGCTGCACTTAATTGTAAGCAATATTAGTAATGAATACTTACTTACTTTGCTTTTTCAATAGTAGCATAAAAGTCAATGAAAAAAGAATATTGAAAAATATGGTTATATTTTATCACAAGTTTTCATTTTCCAGGCTGCACTTAGTTAGAACTCTGGAACTCAATAAATTCATATCCTACCTGGATGCCCCCATCTACTTTTTGTAGTCCAATTATATCACTTTAGTCATGCATCATGAAAACTCACTTAAACATGCTCAAATTCATAATAACATGAAACTTTATCCAGTTACAATCTTTGTTGAGACTAACGATAACTGTTTTTTTTCCTTTGAATTACTGTATTTGAAGCTTTCATACAGGCAGCACAGACAGAAAAATAAGTTTTCTGTTTTCAATTTTTGTTCAATAAGTAAAATTATTTTCCATTTTTTTTAAACCGATATGCAGAAAGAGAAAACAACATCTAGGGTTTTGGCTCCTGTTAATGTTATTAACCAGTAAAGGCTAAGTTGCCTTCCATCTAAAGCAATGTTGAGTACTGCAGTTTATAATGTATCGCCTAATACGCTCAATTGGCATAGACTTCTGGGCCTCTCACCATTGAAACATATAAAGTATTCACTGTCATGATATTCAGACATTCTGAATGTCAACATTTTAATTAAGGGTGGAATGAATAAGGAGAAATAATGCAGCTATACAAAATAATCGCTATTTGGAGTCATGCCTTTTGAAGACTTTCAATTTGCAAATCGTGAAAATTATCAAAAATTTTAACAAGTTGATTACACATGCTAGTTCTGTTAAAGAATCAATGGAAGGAATGAAGAAAAATGAGAATTTGTGTAAACTATAGGAGTAACAAGAAGAATATGTATAAGTTAATTCATAGCTGTCTGCCCCCCTTTTGTATTTGGTGTACATGCTTCTGTTTTGGTGTTGGGGTGCTCTAAATGCATGCATATCTGTGTGAATGTAAAATCTGAGTTTTTGTTTGCATTTGAATAGGCTGTTTAATATTTACCAAATAACCAAGTGTAGCAACTCGAACCAAAACCAATAATCCACAAAAAAGTTGCTGAAGAGACGAAACAGACTGTCTGTTTCGTCTGTTTAATATTTACTGTTAATTAATGCTTTAAGCATGACAGAACATGCAAAACAACATGTCAGATCAGTATCATAAAGCAACACATGTTGTTATTAAATATTGACAGAGAATGATAAAAGTAAACTGTTTATTTTTTCTTAAGAGTACAATGACTATTTTGAATAAACAGCAATAATGAGTACAACATTTCTAAAAATACTATAGAGTCTAAAAGGAAGGACATATTTTTATTGCTGTGCTGAAGTACAGGAAAAATCCTTAAGACTTTTTAAATAAGATCAAAAACCTAAAAGAAAGAGAGAGAGAGAGAGAGAGAGAGAGAGAATAAATGTATATGTAGGCTAAGCACTGACTAAATTGAATGAATAAGTCACCTATGGCGATATAAAACACATACATTAGAATAACATACTGCATATTTACATATGATGGCATTCTGTGTTTTGTCAGTAAAATTATTGCCATAATGATGCTGCTTCCTTAATGTGAACCTAGAATACCAATGATATATGGTTTGCCATCAAAATGTCAAGCGCACATTGCTCGACACTGCAAATGCGAAATCCGACCTGCAACTGTTGAAAATGCTGAACACCGATGTTCCAAACTGCAAAATCTCACCCCCCTTTTTTTATCCCATGTTAGCACTTGTTTTTAGTGTAGAGCGGTTGGAAATCACATTCTGTGTTTTTGCGACATTAGAAACATCGGCACTATGGGTTTCGCTTAAAAGTGCCGATAATATACATATACATCAGTGTGTGCTCAATGTTTTGATGGTAAACCATGATATATATCGGCATCTATTATAGCAAATAAAAAGAGAGCATTATGAGGTAGAACTTCAAATTTATGAAATATATTGCTGTGCTTAGTAATAAATATTCACCATTTTTTATAAGAAATTCGTCATAACAATGGCTAGTGTTACATCATCTATTTATAAACTTATTTCATTCATAGCTCTTAACCTTCCATCTCCAAAATGAGGAACACTAGTCCTCATAATGTGGAACAAATGGGCAAAATGTAGAACACATACTAATGGCTTACTAACAACTTCAACTAGGAAGGTCATGGGATGGTTAAAATAAGCTGGTTTTACTTATAAAGAAGATCTTTTAATTAATTAATATGATTAATTTCTATTTACCATGGATTTCACTTAAAAATTCCTAACACTGAATGTGCAACAGAATCTTTCAATGTGGAACTTTGAGGAACTTCGAGGAACATGTACTTTTTAAGACCCCAAATGAGGTATGTTCCTCGTAAAGTGGTTCACTTGAGAGGCATGATTTCATTATATTAACCAAAATGATCTAACTTTGCATGGTAGCTAAGTCCTACAAAGTACAAACAAGAAGTATGAAGTACAGACTGATCTTGAAATTTAAAAATAATCCCAGCACTGTTAGTAAAAGCTGTAATAAAAAGGGACAGATTACACAATTCTGTGATTTGTGATCCAGAGACAGATCAAGAAAGATATCATTATCAGACAATTTGAGTGTCTCTGAATTTGCCCAATTCAGTCCTTTTCTGCAGTAGTTAACACCTGTGGCCTATGCATTGCTGCAATGCATTTGCATTCAAACACACACACACACACACACACACACACACACACACACACACACACACACACACACACACACACACACACACACACACACACACACACACACACACACACACACACACACACACACACTCTCTTTGCCTTCTTCCATCCATTCACCCCACAAAAAACACACATGTACACACACACACACACACACACACACACACACACACACACACACACACACACACACACACACACACAGATACACATACACACACACACACACACACACACACACACACACACACACACACACACACACACACACACACACACACACACACATCTATCTAACCTACCTCCTCACTAACCCCAGTAGTTCAGCTTCCCAGACAAGCACACACTTACACATATACACTCACATGCAGCTATGCAAATGCACACATGGAAACTAACTAGTAAATACCTATGAGTCTATGAGCCTATAAACCCCAAAACATTACCTGTCTACTTAGCTCTATAGTGCTAGCCTTTACTGTGATAGGACATCATAAACATTTGGCCAAAATTGGATTCCCATTATTTAAATAAGTGTGGACTATAACATTTTCTGTAAAATACTACCAGTTAGACTAAGTCATGTTTTTTAATAAATTTCGTACAGGTGTTTTTGGAGTGTAGGGTAGTTGTGCTCTTTTACACAGTCCAGTGATTTTATTTATTTATTTATTTTTTTCAATATTTTATTTTCATTTTTTCATTTATGTAAATCACAATCATTTCCATTCTTACAGCATGACCATCGTTGAATGTTGTACATTGTATTCAGTATAGTAAAATGTAGGTCATAAAACATATCTATTTACACTATATACAAAGATGCTTTCTCATTCAATTCCATTGTTATAAAAACAGCACATACAATAAGGATTTCAAGCACCGTAGTTTGACTGTGTGATTGTGTGTATATTTCTAGGTTCCTTTGTACCTTGTTAGTATGCAGCATGTATGATGTTTTATGCTAATATGATGTTAAAGGTTTATTCCCAAATTTCTCGGTCTTTCATATTTTTGTTTCTTTTATCCATTACTATTTTATGGGCTAAAAGATGTTTTATAGCTATTTTTTTAATCCCTCCCAAGATATATTTGTAGGGTCTAACCATTTGAGAGCTATGTATAGCTTCATTAGTAAGAAAAGTATTATAAATATATTCGCTTGTTTTCCTGATATGTTAGATGGTGAATATGTAGAAGGGTAAATTCCCATGTTAGTGGTGATGTTTGATATCCCATTTTTTTCAGTTGTATCTTGAGGGAATTCCAGAGTTTGTACACACATTTGCAACTCCAAAATATATGCATTAGGTCTGCTACCTGGTCCTTATAGTGTGGGCAGTATGGTGATTTGGATGCATTGAATTTGTGGAGTATTGCGAGTGTGAAATATGCATTATTATTTATCATGAGCTGCGTGTATGACAGTTTTTTTAAGAGATATACTTTTCAGTCTTAGATTGATTGCATGACTTATTTGCTGGTCGTCTATGGATGGTTTTAATTTTCTCCAATAGTTAGAGAAAAGGAGGTCCTTCTGAAATTTGATTTCACCTATCATTTTATATGAGTTAGATATTGTTTTCCTTGTAAGAATAGTCTGCCAAAGCAGAGTACAGTTTTTCATGTCACTATTAAGTATAGTAAAGTTTTGGAGGTAGCTGGAACACAACTCTTTGATTTGTCTTAGAATTATTATTTATGATTTGGGTAGATTTAGGTTATTTCTCATTTCTTGGATTGTGCAGTTAAGGTATGGGTAGATATCTTGGATTATTTTGTCCTTTAATCGAGGGAAGAATCAAGGTCTAGCATTTTGTTATTTATTTTTAGATTTGGATATTTATGGAGGGGTTGTAGTGTTACCATAGTTTGCCCAAGGTTTAAGGAATTTAAGAGATTTGTGTTATATTTATAGAATGTTTTAAGGGCTCTATAATGTTATAGGTTTGTAAATCTTTTTTGTTTAAAAAGGGAAGCACTTTGGGATTGATGCCTAGTGCTTTAATGTGCCTATAGAATATTGTTACCCAAGGAGATGACCAAGTTTTCATTGTCGGGTTATGTTCTGCTATTCTTAATATTCTGTTAGTGTTGATAATAGAATAATAAGTTTTAAAATCTGACAGGTTCAGACCCTCTTTGCTTTTTGGAAGTGTTAGTTTCTGATACGAGATTCTGTTTTTTTTTGGGGGGGATTCCTATATGAATTTTGCTAGGAAGGTATGGATTTGTTTTAAAAAATGATTATGTACAGTTATCTGTGATGTCATGAATATATATGTCAGTCTAGGTAAAATGTTCCTTTATTATTGATACTTTGGTCAGAAATGGTAGCTTAAGGTTATTCCTCCTTTTATAGTCTTGTATTATGTTTTGCCATTTAAGAGTTATGTTATACTGGTAGAATTCCTTGTTGCTCTGCAAGAAAGTAATTACCAGATATTTAGTTTCTTCTTTAATTTTTATTGTATCTATTAGAGGTATTAATGAGATAAGTTTGGACAGCCTTAAGGGGAATATATTAGTTTTATTTAGGTTTAATTTGTAGTTAGACATGATTGAAAATTGTTCAATTGCAGTTATTATTTTGATTATGTCTGAGTTTGGTGTAGTGAAGTATATGTTCAGGTCCTTTGCGAAGGTGGTGAGATATACTTTGAAGTTGTGTGTTGAGGGGGGTTATGATATGTGTTTTGTTTAATATAAAGAAACAAGGGTTCTAGGTATAGGTTGAATAGAACGGGCGATAATGGACTTGTTCTGTTTTTTATCATAATTCTATTTGACCATGTTTTATTTATATATAGAGATGTGTATGGATTGCTATAGAGAATTTGGATGATCTGAATGAAATTGATAGGTATGTCAAAATAAGGTAATTTTTGAAGTAAAAATTCTAGGTTGACCCTGTCAAATGCCTTGTGGGCATCTACTACCATTGCATAGATATTAATATTCCTCTGATTTGCAAAAGATATTAATACATCCAATGTTGAGTGTTGTCGCTGGTCTGCCTTTTTCTTGTGAAACCAGATTGCTCTGGAGAAATTATTTTCTCTCTTATTTTTTTTAATCTATTTGCGAATACTGAGGTCAGGATCTTTGTATCTTAGGTTCATAGGTTCATAGGTTCATACTAGGCTATCTGCCCAAGGGCATTTATAAGCCTAGCCCATAGTTATTTGGCTTTCGCCACCCCTTTAGTTTGAATAAAACTATGCCTATTATTTTGCTGTGCCTCTGTCAAGCAGTGACACCGAAGTAATCCCTGGGGTATATCTGCGATCCCCCATCCATTGGTCAAGATTCCTCTAGAACAAGGCCAGCGAGGTGCTCTGCCTCACATGTACCGGGATTTTGTTCCACAGCATAGGGAGTCTCTGGGTGATGAATCTGTCCCTCCAGCATGTTCTATTAATAACTGTGTCAAGGTTTAAGTCTCCCACCCTTGTGGTTCTGAGGGATCTAGATTTTTTGAGGTGAAGCATATTCATCAAATCAGGGTTTGACATGGCCTTATATGTCAGGCACAGGTCACCTCTGAGCAAGCGGTATGAGACTGAATAGAGCTGGAGTTCTTTCAGTCGGGCAGCATAAGACATATTTTTGAGACCCTTTATCCTTTTGGTGAGGAACTTTTGGGGCCTTTCCAGCTGCTGCAGGTGTCTGGTCAGATACATTCTGAATGGGGCATTGTACTCAATCATAGGTCTAATGAGTGATGAGTACAGGGGGACGATGACCTCCCTTGATCTAGATGTGAATCCCTTCATGATCAGGTGGGCAATGTAGAAGGTTTTCCTAACTACTTTAGCAACATGAGTGTCAAAAGGCTACTGTCAACCTGGGTCCCCAGATCCCTGATGACTTCTTCTGTGCTCAGTGGATTGCCACCTATATGGTAGCTAGGGGTAACCTTGTTTTTCCCGAAGGGTATGACTATGCATTTCTTGGCATTTAACTTTAGGCCATGGCTCTGGCACCAGTTATCCGTTTCTGTGAGGCCCTTCTGAAGGATATCTGTGTCAGATGTGTTTTCGACTATGGCAGTTTGCAGTCATCTGCAAACTTTGTCAGCCATAACCCTCCTGTGTTTGCTTGTACTTCAGAAAAGTAGATGCCGAACAAGAGTGGACCCAGGACTGAGCCCTGTGGGACACCACTTGTGACAGGCTTTGAGTCTGACATGGCTCCAGCAACTCTGACCCTGTGGGTTCTGTCACTTAGCCAGTTTGCAACCCATCTTGTGATGTATGGGTTTACATTCAAGCTGATGAGTTTTTGATGATACCTGAGTGGGGTATTGTGTGAAGGCCTTTGCCAGGTCAAGGTAGGCTGTATGGACTGCCTTTCCCTCATCAATGGCCTTGGTGACTGTCTCGAAAAAGTCAACCAAGTTTAAAAGGCATGATCTGCCTTTGACAAAGCCAAACTGGGTTGGATCCAAAGTCTGCAAGTTCCCTATGTCTTTATTTATGAGTTCCATTATGATCCTCTCCATGGCTTTGCAGATAAGGCTTGTCAAGCTAATGGGATGGTAATTTCCAGGGTCGGTGGAGGCACCGCCCTTGTGAAGTGGGACCACAGTCGCCGTGCGCCACTCCTTGGGTACGTATCCTGAGGTGAGGCTAAGATTAAACAGCTGTCCTAACTGCGGGTTTAATTCCTCATTGAGTTAATGGAGCACACAGCCGGGGACACCATCTGGCCCATGGATGCTGTGTTTTTTGCTTTGGAGAGAGCAGTTCTCACCTGGGCGTTGGAGATGTTTGGGGGGCTACAATCCTCTGGTATAGATATCTCTCCTTTTGGGGAGGGGAGAAGTTTGCACTGAACCTGTCAGCCAGTATGTTGGCAATGTGTGTAGGTTCAGTAATCTTCACATAATTTTGAACTAATTCTGAGCATATCTGGGAGTTTCCTCCTAGGTTTCTAACATAGCTAAAGAAGGCCTTATGATTGTCTTTTGAATCCTTGGCGATTTTTCTCTCAAAATTTGCCTTGGATGATTTTATGAGAGCTCTTAGTTTTTACTTATAATGATCAAGGGTGTCTTACCTTTCAAGGATTTTGTTCTATCTTGTAGTAGCTTCCTCCTTTGTTGTAGAGCTTGTTTATGGCTGGGGTCCACCAGACTGGACGCTTGCCTTTGGTACAAAGAGTCTTAGTTTTGTTTGGGATTGCCTGATCCATGCAGTCCTGTAGGTGCTGGTAGAAGGCATTTGTAAGTGATTCAGCGGTTTGAGTAATGTTTACCACTGGCTCAGGGGCCTTAAAGGAGACCACACTAGTTTTTAGAAGTGTGAAGTCGGCTTTTGAGAAGTTTTCACTGTGGTCTTTTTGTTTCAGGTGGGGGATGAGGACCTCCAGCGAGATTAGTTTATGATCTGATCTCACCAGTGAGGGGTATACTTCTGGTGTTGAACATTGTGATCCCATGTTCGTGATGATGAGATCAAGTATGTTTTCTCCTCTTGTGGGGATGGTGACTAGTTGTTCCATGGCATTTGAGTTTATGAACTCCAGGAACCTTTGGGCTAGAGTGTTTGGGCTTGAGTAGTGTTCCCAGTCTATATTAGGGTAGTTGAAGTCACCTAGTATGATGGTGTTTGGAGATACATTTATCCCTCCATTGTCTTCAGGAAGGCCATGTGAGGTTCCTGAGTTTGAGAGGGTGGCCTGTAACATGCTACAAATTGCAGAGCAGTCTTGCCTATGGTTAATTGCACCTGGATGGTCTCCGATGCATCGTGCGTTGCCACCAACCTTGAGGTGTGGGTGTCCTTTATGAATATGGACACCCCCTCCTTTCTTGGTGTTGTCCGGATTTTGGGGCGGGCATGATATGAGGTGAAACCTGCTAGTGCTGGGGTGCTCTTAGGAGCCTTGAACCAGGTTTCTGTCACAGCACAGACATCGATGTTCTCCATACTGAGAAGGGCCTCGAGTGCGTGCATCTTGAGATTGAGACTTCTGGCATTGAGCAGCATTACCCTTAGTTTTTTACTTTTTGTGTTCTAGGGTGGTAGGTTTAGAATTTGAGCCTTGCCTAAAAAGGCACTATGGGGTGGCAAGAGCCTTTGCCAATATCCGAAGCCTAGGGGTGACAGGTGCAAGCTGTCCCTGGCTTGTCCAGCATGTCATCCCAGGCAGACAGACATTGGATCCCCTTTGAATGACACCAGAATTTAAGCCAATTATTAAAGCTGATCATCTTATCACTGTATTGTGGCATCATTCTAGGTGAAGGTAGGATACTGCTCAAGGTCAGGGTCATACCTGCCTGGGCTACATAATCAGAGAGCTCCTCAATGTCTCTTTTCATGTAGTCCAAGGAGGTACATCTCAGGTCGTTGACACCAGCGTGGACAATGACTGAGTCGTACTTGTACCTGCTGTTGAGAGACCTGAGTGCTTGTGTTATGTGGCGGATTCTAGCACCGAACAGGCAGCTTACTGTGACCTTCTCCTTACTCAGTCTGGTGAGCGGGACGTCAGTGTGTCTGACTATGGAGTCACCTATGACAAGTATGTTTGGTGTTGTATTTGGCCTTAAGGGCAGTGACTGCTTTGCACACTGATTTTGTTGTTTATGTGTTGTTTGTGTGGTGTATTGAGTTTGCAGTTGCTTGGGTGTCTGCTTTGGAGGCCTCTGCTGTTTAGGTAAATTTTCAGAGCCTCCGAGTATGTCTTAGTGTGTTTATGTGTTTGATTCAGTGGTGTGGTTGAGTTATGTGAGACTGGTATTGTGGTGTGTGTAGTTGCCTTCTCCTCCTGCCTGGTCTTGCCAGTCCTGAGTTGAGAGAGCTCAGCCTCCAGTCTGGCTAAATAGCTGCATCTCTCACAAGTGTTAGTGTTACATGGGAGGAGGAGATGGTTGTCCATGTACATGAGGCAATTGTAACATTGTCTCAGAATTCCCAGATTCACCAAATGGGCAGGAGAGGACGCCAGCATCTGACCCTTCGACATGCTAGAAAGAATTATGAGTTGGTATGAGACAGAAATGTAATGGGCTTAGCAGGGAAGTGGGCACTCCTGAGGTGTTTTGCTAGTGAGAGATTTGTATAATATAGGAGTGCTTGACCTGCAAAGAGAATGCTTATAAGACAAGGGATATGCTTATAAGACAAGTGCTGAGCTTTTTTGAGAAGAAAAAGCTCTTTGGAACAAGTGCTGCACTTTTTAGTGTAGGTGTAAACTGTTTAGTTTCCTAACAGAGCAATTCTAAGGAAAAATTGAAGAACAGACTTTCTGGAGCCAGAAAGAGTTTAACCTTGTTTAACCGGTGCTGCCCGATGCTGCTCTAATGGCAACTCCACGCTACAAGCGCTAAAGCACGTTAAAGCGTGCTTGATGGCAGGGGCTGGAAAGAAGCGGGAATAGACCCAAAAGGGAAAATAAAACTACAGTTTCAAGTCAGTAACCACCTCTACGGGGGGCAGGGAAGCTGCTCAATGTTAGTCACTGCCACTGATGAACAGAGAGACCCTCCTTCAGCCCAAGCAAAAATGGCCTCACAGAAACTTTCAAACAGTTCAGGAACAACAAGCCTGTAACTGAACTTTTTTAACTCTCAGAAAGGTGGGAAAAAAGCAAGATTTTTTTTTTGTTTTTGTTTTTTACAGAGATAGCAGAGGTTCACAAGTAATATCAAGTTATAACAGTGCAGTAAATGACCCCACACAAGAGTGCTAGGTCAAGGACAGAAAATATGCAAGTTTTAAAATGCTCAAGCTAGGCAGCTATGCAGAAAAACTTAGCAAATAAACAGAGAAAAAATACTTAAAATCTCAAAAGTGGCTCCCTTCTTCTCTCAGCCTCTTGGAGGGTGCTTTACCAACAGCCAACAAGCCTGAAAAGACGCTCAAACCATGAGGCAACTAGGTTTTAAGAGAGGAAGATGAAGGAGTTATGGAAATGACCCCTAGTGGCCAATAAAACTACAGTTTCAAGTCAGTAACCACCTCTGGGGGCAGGGAAGCTGCTCAATGTTAGTCACTGCCACTGACGAACAGAGACCCTCCTTCAGCCCAAGCAAAATGGCCTCACAGAAACTTTCAAACAGTTCAGGAACAGCAAGCCTGTAACTGAACTTTTTAACTCTCAGAAAAGTGGGAAAAAAGCAAGATTTTTTTGTTTTTGTTTTTACAGAGATAGCAGAGGTTCACAAGTAATATCAAGTTATAACAGTGCAGTAAATGACCCCACACAAGAGTGCTAGGTCAAGGACAGAAAATATGCAAGTTTTAAGAAAAACGATTTAAAATTAAGTGCAAACAGGAAATTCAGCAAACAGCTTTTGGTTGTGCTCTAAATACAGCTACTAATACAGAAATCAAGTTTAACAAGCCAGAAAATGCTCAAGCTAGGCAGCTATGCAGAAAAACTTAGCAAATAAACAGAGAAAAATACTTAAAATCTCAAAAGTGGCTCCCTTCTCTCAGCGTTTTCCTCTTGGAGGGTGTTTTACCAACAGCCAACAAGCCTGAAAAGCTCAAACCACGAGGCAACTAGGTTTTAAGAGAGGAAGATGAAGGAGTTATGGAAATGACCCTAGTGGCCAATAAAACTACAGTTTCAAGTCAGTAACCACCCTCTACGGGGGCAGGGAAGCTGCTCAATGTTAGTCACTGCCACTGACGAACAGAGAGACCCTCCTTCAGCCCAAGCAAAATGGCCTCACAGAAACTTTCAAACAGTTCAGGAACAGCAAGCCTGTAACTGAACTTTTTAACTCTCATAAAAGTGGGAAAAAGCAAGATTTTTTTTTTTTTTGTTTTTACAGAGATAGCAGAGGTTCACAAGTAATATCAAGTTATAACAGTGCAGTAAATGACCCCACACAAGAGTGCTAGGTCAAGGACAGAAAATATGCAAGTTTTAAGAAAAAACGATTTAAAATTAAGTGCAAACAGGAAATTCAGCAAACAGCTTTTGGTTGTGCTCTAAATACAGCTACTAATACAGAAATTAAGTTTAACAAGCCAGAAAATGCTCAAGCTAGGCAGCTATGCAGAAAAACTTAGCAAATAAACAGAGAAAAATACTTAAAATCTCAAAAGTGGCTCCCTTCTTCTCTCAGCGTTTTTCCTCTTGGAGGTGCTTCACCAACAGCCAACAAGCCTGAAAAGATGCTCAAACCACGAGGCAACTAGGTTTTAAGAGAGGAAGATGAAGGAGTTATGGAAATGACCCTAGTGGCCAATAAAACTACAGTTTCAAGTCAGTAACCACCTCACGGGGGCAGGGAAGCTGCTCAATGTTAGTCACTGCCACTGATGAACAGAGACCCTCCTTCAGCCCAAGCAAAATGGCCTCACAGAAACTTTCAAACAGTTCAGGAACAGCAAGCCTGTAACTGAACTTTTAACTCTCAGAAAAGTGGGAAAAAAGCAAGATTTTTTTTTTGTTTTTACAGAGATAGCAGAGGTTCACAAGTAATATCAAGTTATAACAGTGCAGTAAATGACCCCACACAAGAGTGCTAGGTCAAGGACAGAAAATATGCAAGTTTTAAGAAAAAACGATTTAAAATTTAGTGCAAACAGGAAATTCAGCAAACAGCTTTTGGTTGTGCTCTAAATACAGCTACTAATACAGAAATCAAGTTTAACAAGCCAGAAAATGCTCAAGCTAGGCAGCTATGCAGAAAAACTTAGCAAATAAACAGAGAAAAATACTTAAAATCTCAAAAGTGGCTCCTTCTTCTCTCAGCGTTTTTCCTCTTGGAGGTGTTTTACCAACAGCCAACAAGCCTGAAAAGACGCTCAAACCACGAGGCAACTAGGTTTTAAGAGAGGAAGATGAAGGAGTTATGGAAATGACCCTAGTGGCCAATAAAACTACAGTTTCAAGTCAGTAACCATCTACGGGGCAGGGAAGCTGCTCAATGTTAGTCACTGCCACTGACGAACAGAGACCCTCCTTCAGCCCAAGCAAAATGGCCTCACAGAAACTTTCAAACAGTTCAGGAACAGCAAGCCTGTAACTGAACTTTTAACTCTCATAAAAGTGGGAAAAAGCAAGATTTTTTTTTTTTTTGTTTTTACAGAGATAGCAGAGGTTCACAAGTAATATCAAGTTATAACAGTGCAGTAAATGACCCCACACAAGAGTGCTAGGTCAAGGACAGAAAATATGCAAGTTTTAAGAAAAACGATTTAAAATTAAGTGCAAACAGGAAATTCAGCAAACAGCTTTTGGTTGTGCTCTAAATACAGCTACTAATACAGAAATTAAGTTTAACAAGCCAGAAAATGCTCAAGCTAGGCAGCTATGCAGAAAAACTTAGCAAATAAACAGAGAAAAATACTTAAAATCTCAAAAGTGGCTCCTTCTTCTCTCAGCGTTTTTCCTCTTGGAGGTGCTTCACCAACAGCCAACAAGCCTGAAAAGATGCTCAAACCACGAGGCAACTAGGTTTTAAGAGAGGAAGATGAAGGAGTTATGGAAATGACCCTAGTGGCCAATAAAACTACAGTTTCAAGTCAGTAACCACCTCTACGGGGGCAGGGAAGCTGCTCAATGTTAGTCACTGCCACTGATGAACAGAGACCCTCCTTCAGCCCAAGCAAAATGGCCTCACAGAAACTTTCAAACAGTTCAGGAACAGCAAGCCTGTAACTGAACTTTTTAACTCTCAGAAAAGTGGGAAAAAGCAAGATTTTTTTTTTTTGTTTTTACAGAGATAGCAGAGGTTCACAAGTAATATCAAGTTATAACAGTGCAGTAAATGACCCCACACAAGAGTGCTAGGTCAAGGACAGAAAATATGCAAGTTTTAAGAAAAAAACGATTTAAAATTAAGTGCAAACAGGAAATTCAGCAAACAGCTTTTGGTTGTGCTCTAAATACAGCTACTAATACAGAAATCAAGTTTAACAAGCCAGAAAATGCTCAAGCTAGGCAGCTATGCAGAAAAACTTAGCAAATAAACAGAGAAAAAATACTTAAAATCTCAAAAGTGGCTCCCTTCTTCTCTCAGCGTTTTTTCCTCTTGTTGGGTGCTTCACCAACAGCCAACAAGCCCATACTATATTTAGTAGGGAGATGGGTCTATAACTATCTGGGTTTTTGGGGTCTGCATGTTCTTTTAGTATGAAAATAGTTTTGGAGGCATTGAAATGAATATCACTTATATTATTATCTCTTATATAGTTCAGCACATAGTATAGTAATTTAACAATTTCAGGGTGAAAGTTTTACAAAATTCTGACGTAAGTCCATCTGGTCCTGGGACCTTATGTGACTTTAAATGTTTAATTGTTGTGCTTATCTCACTGATGGAAATAGGTTCCATTAGTTTCTTTTGTTTATCTAAATCTAGTTTAGGGAATTTTAGTTTTTGAAGGAAACGCTCTCTGTCTTCCTGAAAGGTTTGTAATGTTTGTTTTCCATAGATTTGAGAATATATTTGTTCAGATACTTTGATAATGTCTTTATTTCTTGTGTAGTTTTTGTCCTTGTAATTTATTTCTGATATATTTGATGTGGTTTTGTGTTGAGACAGGATTCTGTCTATGGCTCTGGATGGTATTTGTGCTTCCTCTGTATAATTAGCTAACATTCTTACCTCATAAAATGACAGATTTCTGGTTTCTAACAAATAGAGGTCTCTGTAGTTTTAGGAGATCAACTTCAGTCTGGCTATTAGGGTTATTTAGTACCTCTCTTTCCATTTTTTCTATTTTCCCTTTCAATGTATAGTCCTCTTTTAGTTGTATTTTTTTTTATAATGTGCAGCTTTTTTGATGAATATTCATCTGATTTGTGATTTGGCTGCAGCCCAATCTATGTCTACTGGGACTTGGGATATGGAGATATTTGCAAGGGTTGTCTTTAATATTTCTTCAACTTATTTTATTACATCTGTTTTGATGAGCAGGTTAGGATTCAATGACCAGTTATGACCTCTATTAGCTAAGTACGATTTTTTGTCCCAGTTGATAAACAATGTGACCTTGAAATGATCCGAGAAAAATCTACTGTGTATAACTGTTGTTGGATCCATGTTAATGAGTATGTCTGAGATTTGAAATAAGTCTATTTTTGACCACATTTTGTGGCACTGTGAGTAGAATGTGAATTTCCTGGCTTTATTCTCATTATTTCCATATTTAAAAGGGTCATATAGTTTAAAGTCTTGTTTAAGTTCATTTAGAGCTACTGTGGCTTGTTTATTATGTTTTAATTGGGTTAGATTTGCCTTTTTCTGGGGTTTGATATGTCTTCCAGTCACCCCCAATTATTAGGTAGTGATCTTTAAGTTGGTTTAGAATTGGGTAAAGTGACATAAAAAAGTGATGTTTGTTGCTAGAGGGTGCATATAGATTAAGCACCATTATAGGTTTTGGTAATCCTGGCTTGGTAAATGTTATGTAACACCATCTTCCCCTTTGTTCACCTTAGTCTCAAGTACCTTGTCTTGGAATTGATTTTTAATTAATATGGCAACCCCAGCACTGTTTGTTTTATCCCCTATTGCTAGTCCAATGATTTTCTGATTTGCATGGCTGTGTAAATGGATTACGGCAGGGATTATGAGAGAAAGCACATGGCTAATTAGCTTAAAACACTCCCCTAGAATACTTCATTCGCTTTTAATAAGGCTGCAGAGATAGCTGACTATGGCACTCCATGCCATTGTGCAAAATTGACATGGTAGGGCTCCATGTGAATCAGAAAATGTTATCTGTTGGTATACTCTTCTTATACACCTGGTGGAAATCTTTCTGAATCAGGCCCATGTATGTCAATGCAAGGACACTTTTTCCAGTCAGCTGCTGTTATTCACATTAGGTACATAGGTTCATACATATATAATAGGCTCTTGAAACAGTGAGCCATTTTTAGCCAAGCCAATGATCCCACCCATTTATCAACATATGAATTAATACCAAATCATAACTTAGTTTTAGCCCTTTTCTATAAAGGTTTCATAGTCTGTGCTGGGAGTATGCTTTCAACTGCCATTGCAGTCATCCAGGTTAAAATTTAAAAAGAATCATGGGGCTACTCTTAAGCAGAGTCTGTTCCATAAAAGAGGTATTCTCTGTGAAAGATATGCATCATGCAAACAGCTCAGTCTTATTTATGTTTTGGTAGTACTTAGGTCTCTTGAGTGGGTTTCTAGGCTGCTATTAATTTTGCACATATATTATATATATATATATATATATATATATATATATATATATATATACATATATGGGTTTACTTCAAAATCCCGAAAGCTCAAAATCCTGAATCTCAAAATCCCGAACTCAAAATCCTGAAAGCTCAAAATACTGAAAACTCATAATACTGAATCTCATAATACCGAAAAACATACAGGACACCAACAATGACTGTACTGCAGCTACACTACACTGCACATACACTACTATCTATCCACTTACCTTAAACCAGACCCTAACCCTAAGGTCCGTCACTATCGCACACTCCCCTCACCCGTGCCCTAAACCTAACTCACTTAACTCGCCCTTAACCCCAGTTTCTGTCACTATCGCACACTCACCCTCACCCTAACCCTAACAACTGTCACAATCGCACACTTACCTGACACATGCCCTAACCCGAACGTCCGCACAATCACACATCAGTGTTGGTGTCCTGTATGTTTTTCGGTATTATGAGATTCAGTATTATGAGTTTTCGGTATTTTGAGCTTTCAGGATTTTGAGTTTGGGAATTTGAGATTCAGGATTTTGAGCTTTCAGGATTTTGAAGTGAACCCATCTATATATATATATATATATATATATATATATATATATATATATATATATATATATATATATATATAAGATGGCTGGATCTTTTGAGGCTCAGTAAGCAAGATGGAGAACACTCAGTAGTTGGCAGTGTTGTCCTAGTTACTTACAAAAGTAATACGTTACTATTACTAGTTACTTTTCAGTGAAAGTAATATATTACTATTACTAATTACTAACTAAAGGGTGGCTGTGGTGATGCAGCAGTTAGTGTTGCTGCCTCACAACAAAAGCTCTCTGGTTTGATTCTTGATTGGGGTGCCTTCTGTGCGGAGTCTGGATGTCCTTTTGGTGGGATTCCTCCCACATTCCAAAGACGTGCTGTAGGTGGATTGTACACTCTAAATTGGCGCTAGGTGTGAGTGTGTGCCTTCTGTGGAAGGTTGGGCAGCAGGCTGGCAACTCATCACTGTAAAGCAATGTCAAAGAAAAAAACTTCAAAGACCAATGCATGTAAGGTTCAGGTATGGCACCTTTATTACTTGCAGCAAGGAGACAAAAGCATGCAAATACAGGATTTTGCCTAGTTACTAACAGGCAGTATGCTTTTCTTATACTGTTCTATAAAATGTTACTTTCTATGGTTGACGTAGTTAGACACAACTTTTTGTATTGTTCTGCAGCAAATGTTACTCAGATTTCCTGATGACATGTTCAGATTTGAAACTCACTATATGTTACATAGAAAACGTTACTTGGATTTCCTGCTGACATGACTGGATTTATGAAAAACATTTGAGAAAAACAACTTGACCTTCGGGGCTGTATTTCCTTTTTGCCCACTACAAGCTTCAATTGTGCAGCTCTAATACATATGTTACATTTCAAGGTACTTTTCTAGCTTAGGTACAAGTAAATGCTGATTGCAGTTCATATTTTCAAACAGCCATTGTCTTCATTATCTATAGCTTCTGCAGCTGTGGATGTTCTCATAGCATAAGCAGAAAATCAATAACTCTTTGTTTAAATCTCATGACATTAGTAGAAGTGATGCATCTATTATTATTTTCCTGACAGTAGCCGAAATTGAATGTTTCCCTGTAAATTTCCAAAGCATAAGCAGAGATCATAACAGTGCATATTTCATGACATTACAAGATTGGAATGCTTCTGCAGTTTTTACAGATTTATGCAGTGTGAAATAGAATAAATGTGATAACCCTTTTTAAACCTCAAATGCACTAAGCATATTACTAATACATATTTTTCTAACATTTCCCCGCTTTTAATACTTTATTCTACTTTCAAAATAAGCATAAACAGTTTTTCTTCTCCTAATCTCTTCCTACTCAGGATTTTCAGTTAAGAGAGTCATTCAGTTTAAACTTATGAAAGCATTTTCAATTTTTCAACAGTTCTTCAAATTCAGCACCTTTTTATAAGGTTTCTGAAACTGACATGTCTATAAAGTCTTTAATCAGTCTTTTCATGCAGGGGATGCAGCAGCAAACACATACCCCCAGTAGGATCATTCCTACACAGATGACAATTAGAATGTTCATTAGGATACTGCCCCAACCCCCAAACAATCTCTGGAAAAAGTCCGTCAATGGATTTGGTCCTGGTTTGGTCATGCCCGACACTTGCTGAATTACCTCAAGGTGATTGTCTATCTCGTGTTTATGGTCAGGAATATACGAACAGCACTCCTCCTGGATTAAAGCGCAAGTACCTCCTCTCGCTGCTAGGGTAAAGTCGAGAGCCATGTGGTTTTGAAGCACTACTGTTCTCATGGCATTCAGTTCATCAGTCACCAATTCTAGAGCGGAAAAGGTTGCATTGCTCATTACTTTGAGAAGTTTAGACAGTTTTCTCAGCTCCCGGATCGATTTCACTGCTCCATATGCTGGTAATATGCCTGCCCACGATATAACAGAATCACTCAAGTCCATGTGTGTCAGTCCATCGCCCACAGCATGATGATTTTTCCAGGGTGCATCGATTTGTCCCACTGGATTGACAGGCTTCTTGATGGCTTCTCGAACATTTCAAATTTTCCCTTGAGGTAAGACTGCTGTATGTCGAATGGCCAGAACCAGGTAGCCCAAAAAACAACTGCCAGACCAATTCTCAGGTAACCACTTGTATGCTTTTCTACCACATACAAAATAACAGTCTTCTACTTTAGTAGTAACTTTTCTATGAATACACACTTGTCCTGCGTGAAACATTTTTCTGTCAATTATAGACAGTTGTTTGTAGAGAACAGAATCATGTTTTACTTCCTCAATTGGTTTGTGCATCAATTTAAAAAATGAATCATAGTTTGTATTACAATAAAAACCTGTGTTATTAGCTTTAGTATAGCATCTATAAGGAAAAGTCACATTGCAATTGCTCCAACCCACCTGAACTGTATCATTTTTGTAAAAACACACAATTCCCTTTTGTTGAACAGACAAGTACAATGCTATTTTATCTTGTGCTGTAATAGTTAATGTGTCATGAATCAAGTTTTCCAAGGTCTTGTTGACTCCTAGGGCGACTGAAGTTAATAACCCCCTGTATGCTGTTGGCAAAGCTGTGCAAATCCAGCAATTCGAGACATTGAAGGTCTCAGCATACACATATTTGATTGCCTGGTAAGTATTGAAGTTTGGGTGCCAGTCTATGTGCAACTCTTCACATTTATTCAGTTCAGTTTGTGTGGCTGGAAAAAGGAATGGCCACAACAAAAAGATTATTGTCACTAGTACAGTTAACAGGATGATTATGCAATACTTCTGAGGAAATGGTTGTTCTGCATTCCTATTTTCTCCAACTCTTCTGAGTAGTTTTATTTGAATTTCTCTGGATTCTATTAGTTTTGCTTTTAACATGTGATCTTACTCTCTGCCCTAATAGGACCTTCAGCACTGATGATTTCTTCACTGGGGTTGAGACGGATCAGTCCTATTGATCTGACCCCCCTTTGTAGCCAGACTTTGTGCTGAGGGCCCCGATGGAGAGGTAAGATTTTTGTCCAGTTCAAAGTTCTTAACTAGTTTGCAGTGCATCAGGTGGATCCACGAGGCTCACTCTGAGATTTTGACTGAAGTGGGTGTTAAAAGAAGCACCTGGTATGGACCTTCCCACCTTGGGGGTGTCCAATTTCTCTTTTTAATAGTTTTCACCCAGATCCAATCCCCTGGGATCACTGCCACTTCCGATGTTTCAGTTTGTTCTTTATCTGAAACAGAATTTGACTGCAACAGATGTTTAGAATTCAACAAATTTCTCATATATTCAGCAAGTGTGCAGTCAGCTTCCTGGTCTGTGGGCATGACAGGTTTCCACTGGGGTATATAATACGCCCTTCCAAATAGTTTTTCAAAAGGAGTCAATCCTTTTGCAGTCTTCACAGTTTCATGCTCAACAGTGCCAGGGGCAGACAGTACACTTAATTCTTTTCTGTTTCTGCTATTAATTTTCTTAGCTTATTCTTTAAAATTCCATTATGCCTCTCAACTAGCCCTGCAGATTGTGGATGACATGCACAATGATTTTTTAAAGAAATACCAAAATGCTTACTTAACTGTTGTATGGTTTGGTTTACAAAGTGTGTACCGTTGTCGCTGTAGATCCTTTCCAGAATGCCGAATCTAGGGATGATTTCTTTGACAAGGACTTTCGCTACTGTAGCTGCGCCTGGATTTTTGGTTGGAAAGGCTTCCACCCATTTGGAAAACATATCTACAATGACAAGACAATACTTCTTATTTTCACATTTGTTCAATTCTATGAAATCCATACAGATAGTATGAAACGGATATGGTGGTGTAGGGAAACTCCCTTGCTTGGGCTTTAACGCCCCTTGTGCATGATGTTTATTACAAATTTGGCATATCAAACAAAATTTTTTAGAATAGTTTGTAAATCCATACGTTGTGAACACTCAGTTCAACAGCTGTACCATCCCCCCTGTTGAGACATGGCATTGCCCATGGCTCAACAAAGCTGCATATCTAAACAAATTAGATGGTAGTATCGGTTTCCCTTCTTTAGAGATGTACAGCCCCTTTTCGAGAATTTCTCCTCATTTTACCCATCTTTGTTTTTCAGCTTGCGTAGTGGGTGTCTGCATTGTCTTTATCATTTCTAAGTCTAAAATCTCAGAGGGTTGTAGTTCCTTATTTAAAATAAATACTTCTGAAGCTGCCTGTTTCGCAGCTGTATCAGCTGTCGCATTACCTTTTGAAATCCTATCTTGTTGCTTGGTATGAACTGTGCATTTACAAATAGCTACTTTCTGAGGTAACTGAATAGATTCTAAAAGATCTAAAATAAACTGTGCATGATTGATAGGTTTGCCAGTAGATGTTATCATTCCTCGGTTTTTCCACTGTTGTGCAAAAACATGTACAGTAGAAAAAGCGTACTGGCTGTCAGTAAAAATGTTTACACATTTACCCTTTGCTAAGATACATGCCCATGTCAAGGCAATCAATTCTGCTGCCTGTGCAGATAAGTTGTGTGGTAAAGGTTTTGCTTCTATAATCTCAGTATCAGAAACTACAGCATATCCTACTAGGTTCTGTCCTGCAGGACCCCTTTTGCATGAACCATCCACGTAGTATGTCACCTCGGCATCGTCCAAGGGGACATCCGTGAGATCTTTTCTAGGCAGTGTCTTTTGCTTAATCACCTGCAGGCAGTGGTGTGGTGTGCCATCTGCAGGGGTTGGGAGCAAGGTAGAAGGGTTCAAAGTCGTGCATCGTTCAATTGTCATGTGAGGTTGGCTCAACAATATAGTCATGCAGGAAAGATGCCTAGAAGGGGAAAGATATGCTACCTTCTCCTGCAGTAAAATAATCGCAACTGCATGAGGCACTCTCAAAGTGAGAGGGTAGAATAAAACTACTGAGGCTGAAGCCTGTACTGCCATTGCAGCTGCAACTACTGCTTGTACACAATGAGGTAAAGACCGTGCCACTGGGTCTAGTTGTGATGAATAATAAGCAATGGGGCGTTGCTTGTCCCCATGCTGTTGCGTTAACACCAATGCCATACAACCTTGCTTACAATCTACAGTTTGGAAAAAACATGTATGGTAGTTTGATAATCCCAGAACTGATGCAGACGCTATTAACTGTTTCAGTTTGCAGAAAACAGATTCTGCCTCTGGTGTCCATTGTAACAAATCCTGTGCTGCCATAGGCGTTTTATATATCAGGTCAGTCAGAGGTGCAGATTCCAAGGCATAGTTTGGAATCCAGCTCCAGCAAAAATTTGTTGTACCCAGGAAGGACATCATTTCCTTCTTGGTAGTGGGTTTTGGTGCTTGCAAAATAGCTACTTTTCTGTCCTCATCTAATGTTCTACCCTCTTTGGATATTACATATCCTAGGTATTTGACTTGTTTTTTCCAAAGCTGCAGTTTATTTTTGTTTACCTTATGCCCTTCAGCGGCTAAAAATCATAATAGCGCTATGGTATCTTCTTTGCAATCTTGCTGGGTGGGGGCCGCCAGCAGGATATCATCAACATAAAGTAAAATCTGACTGCCTCTCGGTGGGGTAAATCCCGCCAAGTTGCTTGCCATTTCTTGTGAGAATATTGTTGGACTTTCACAATATCCCTGTGGTAGTCGTGTGTATGTATACCTTTTCCCCTGAAATGTAAATGCAAACCAATACTGGCTGTCAGGGTGTATCGGTATCGAAAAGAACACGTTGCTGATATCTACCACAGAAAAATATTTCTATCATTCAACAGGGTGTGTGGGTCTGGCACTGTAGGTGCCCTTGGTATTACTGCAACATTTGCAGCTTGTTAATCTTGGACCATACACCATTTTCCATTTGCTTTCTTAACAGGAAATAAGGGTGTATTACATGGTGAATCAGGAGATTCCACCAGTACCCCTTCCTTAAGTAAAGCTGCTATAATAGGTTTGATTCCTACCTCTGCATCTTTTCTTAAGGGATACTGTCTTTTCTGCGGTCTAAATGCTGACTTTGGCGTGATAATAACTGGTCCCGCTGTACGAATAAGTCCTACATCTGATTTTCCTGTTGACCAGAGAGTTTCTGGTATATTCAGTAAGGCATTCTCTTCCTCCTTTAATAGGAGTGCTAATCAGCTGTCCTTGCTAGACTGAAAGTGTACGGCTGGGTGGGTCTGAGTTATCCAATTCAGCTTCTGTACTTGTATTCCCTGTTCTGACAGTTCTAATTCTGTCTGTTTTTCCCATCTCGTGACTTTTTCTCCTAAGTCTGCCCATTCTATGTTTTTGCCTTAGTTAAGCTAACATGTGGTAATCAATTAGATTTATAGAGTGCAAATAACTCCTGGGGCAATGAACAGCTGGCTACACTGTTCCCTTCTGTGTCCCAGTACAGATTACATAATATCAATCTGTTTTCACAATTTTTAAACAATTTTTGTTCATATTCCTTATCAGGTACTGGCGTGTTACAATTATACAGGGTACAGTGCAACAAGTGTTGCTTATCAATGTCAAGGGTGAGGAACTTGCTGATGGCTACATTCATTAATTCTTCGGTCACAGTCCCTGGACCAGTCGTAACCAAGTCCTGGCTGTACCAATAAAACATTTCACCCTCCGATTGCACTGCAAAAGTATCAATTTGTCACTGTGCTTCCATACCCTGCATGGTTGGGACTACTGCTATACCGAATAGCTGCATAAGGTCTCTGCCCAAGAGGTTTACTGGGCATTTTGCAGAAACAACAATTTTGCTTTAATGAGTCAATCCTGAAACAGGATCAGTTATTGCAATGTTATGAGAGAGGGGCTCCCGATACAGCTGTCCATTAGCTGCTTTTACTAGTATGTAATCAGGTGACTCTGAGTTCTCTGGCAGTCTGGAGGGATGTATCAGGGTTTGTGATGCCCCTGAGTCACACAAGAATTTGACTTCCCTCCCTTCTACCAAGAGTGTAACTTCTGGTTTTGTGTCCGCTAAATAGAGCTCCAAGCTCAATAAAGCTAAGTCTAATATTTCATTTTCTTCACGGTCCGTAACTTCCTGCACTTCCTCTATCACATTCTCATTTGTCCTTTCTCCGCTATCCCCTTCTAGTGATTCCTGACTATCATATAGTCAGTCCTCACCCTCCTTGTCTTCCGTGGTTGCTTTCTTGTTTTTCTTGCAATCCCTTGCCAAGTGTCCCTTTTTACAGCGTTTAAAACATTCTCCCCTTTTCTTTCACCCTTCAAAGTCCTCTGATTGCTGATCAGATTGTTTGTCTCCCTGGGCATTTTTCTTGCCCTTTTCCCCAGACTGTGCTACATAAAATTCTGCTCCATCTTCTACAGAAAATATTTGAGCTTTCTTTTTCTTTTTGCTATTAAAATGCCTTTCAGCATGCCTAGCATATTCAAGTAATGACTGTAACCTGCTTGTACGATGATCTACCATGTGTTTTGTAATAAAACTACTTATGGGTGCAATACTGCCTTTTAGAAATGCATTCTTTAACTGCTGTTCATATGGGGAATCTTGTGTCTGATCTTCAGGAACCTGCATTCCACAGTGGTTATTAAAACAGTCTAATAATCTGGCATAATATCAGTCAACAGTTTCACCTTCTTGTTGGATGCATTGATTAATGCAAGTCCAGTCTGCCCTAGGCTTCCATTTCTCAGAGATGCGGTCTGTGAGACCTTTTACTCTGTTGTCTAATTCCACGCTGCTATGTGGGAGGGGTCTGTGTGCAGCATCACAGGGATTCCAGTTGCCACTAATCATGTGCCAATCTGGCCCCACAATTTGTCTAACTACTTTTTCTACCTCTTGTCCGTTTAAATTATAACTTAGCCTCATTCCTTGTAAATCTTCTGAGAACTTTCTAAAATTAACTTTTGGATGGGGAATTCCCTCAATGGCTTTCCGGATATCTTCCGGAGTCCAAAGTCTATACACTAAAATAGTTGGGTCCTGACCATCTTGTCCTGCCTGAGGATTAGGTACTTCTATGAGTGGGCATATTATAGCAATAACCCACGCCTGGGTGTGGGTAATGCTGGATTTACCCACGGTTGGCATGGTTTGGTCCCGAGGGCGAAAAGCCAACCGTGGGTAAATACAGCATTACCCACACCCATAAGTGGGTTATTGCTATTATACCATGATATTATTTTAAAAAAGAAACTATTACTTTTCTTAAATAATGGCATAGTATAATGCCTGTTTTCTGCCCTTCCGCAGATGTCTGGCATCCGCGGCAGTTCTCATGTACTGCGCCTGCAGTACATCAGAGTTGAGCAAAAGCAACAGAGAAAGCAAGATCTCCGTTGCTTTTTTTTTTTTACTGTTTTGCTATGTTAAATGGGTTTAACATAGCGAGACAGCTTTAAAATAAGCAACGGAGATGTCCGTTGCTTATTTTAACTGTCTCGCCATGTTAAACCCATTTAACATAGCAACAGAAAAGCAACGGAGATCTTGCTTTCTCCGTTGCTTTTTAACCTGTCTATGTTAAATGGGTTTAGCATAGCGAGACAGCTTTAAAATAAGCAATGGAGATCTCTGTTGCTTATTTTAAAGCTGTCTCGCTATGTTAAACCCATTTAACATAGCGAGACAGTGTTTTAAAAGTAGAGTTATACTAATGGAAAAAAGTCCGGGTGACCGGACCTTTTTCCATTAGTATAACTCGATTTATAATGTGCACGCTGGCCAATCAGCATGCACGTTTTGGGGGGGTCATGGTATAATTCTTCTTCACTCATAGATCGTGAATTCTTAACCATTTGATATAACTCAATGCCTTCATTCGAGTTACCTGCCCGTGTTCGAGACCTGGTCCCGATGGGATCTCTAATAAAGGGTTTTGCTTTTGTAATGTCTCTATTTTCAGTGACAACAGGATATCGTGGGGGTGGGCTAACCTGTTCACTTGCTTCATATTCTGGAAAGGGAGGCAGAGGGGCTGATGCTATTACTAAATTATTGTCCTCCTTATCTAAAAACATTGCTTTTGAATTGTTGTTCTTTTGTTCCCTATGGTTTACTTCCTCAATCCACCTGTGTGCCTGAGGAATTCCTAATTGGCGTTGCCTTTTAACCCGACCTTTGGAATCGGTTTTGAGCTGTTTGACAAGTTTGACAAGCGAGGATTTTTCAAATTTACCGTCAAATTCATACTTATTAACCCATTTTGAATAGTATTTAATATTGTCAACACGCTGCGACTGCATGTATTTTGCGTCTTCGGTTAACGGCAGATTTTGGGGTCTTTTTGTGCAATTATTACCCATTTTGTTCTACCCTTTTAATCATCACGCAACTTCTCTTATTTTTAATGTGGTACCACGGATTTTGTTATAGTCTCTTCAGAATGACTGCCTACCTATTCTGTTTTCCCTGATCTATGACAAGACAGTACTCTTTTCTGTCCCTGACTTGTAAAATACAGTCTTGACAAAAACAATACAAATCTAGTCCCTGATCTAAAACAGAAAAAAGTAGATTCACCTTACCTGAGCCTTCGTGATTGATCACCTGGTTCGTGAAAACCCGTCCTTCAGTCGCAGATCAGAAAGTGGCTGGCCTCTTTTGCACAACAATTCAGTCGGAGGGCTTTTTCAAATAAGAAGAACTGATTTGGTTTCTTCCCCATATGGTTACAACCACTCTGCCCGTCTGATCGAAGGCGAAGTGAAGGTTTCTGGTCTGAAGGACCAATCTGTCAAAGGAAAAAACTTCAAAGACCAATGCATGTAAGGTTCAGGTATGGCACCTTTATTACTTGCAGCAAGGAGACAAAACATGCAAATACAGGATTTTGCCTAGTTACTAACAGGCAGTATGCTTTTCTTATACTGTTCTATAAAATGTTACTTTCTATGGCTGACGTAGTTAGACACAACTTTCTGTATTGTTCTACAGCAAATGTTACTCAGATTTCCTGCTGACATGTTCAGATTTGAAACTCACTATATGTTACATAGAAAATGTTACTTGGATTTCCTGCTGACATGACTGGATTTATGAAAAACATTTGAGAAAAACAACCTGACCTTGGGGGCTGTATTTTCTTTTAGCCCACTACAAGCTTCAATTGTGCAGCTCTAATACGTATGTTACATTTCAAGGTACAAGTAAATGCTGATTGCAGTTCATATTTTCAAACAGCCTTTGTCTTCATTATCAATAGCTTCTGCAGCTGTGGATTTTCACATAGCATAAGCAGAAAATCAATAACTCTTTGTTTAAATCTCATGACATTAGTAGAAGTGATACATCTATTATTATTTTCCTGACACTAGCAGAAATTGAATGTTTCCCTGTAAATTTCCAAAGCATAAGCAGGGATCATAACTGTGCATATTTCATGACATTACAAGATTGGAATGTTTCTGCAGTTCATACAGATTTATGCAGTGTGAAATAGAATAAATGTGTTAACCCTTTTAAAACCTCGAATGCACTAAGCATATTACTAATACATATTTTTCTAACAAGCACCAATGTCAATCATTCTGTGGACCATTGTTCCACTGTGGCAACCCCTAACCAGAAGAAGCCGACTAGTTACTAACTAAAATAACATGTTACATTTACTTAAGTATAGTTTATTAATTCTAATATTGAGATTTACTCATACAAGTAAGCACATGCATATAAGTGTATTAAAGTTGCATGGATAATGTTACAATGATGATGAATATCATTTAACAGTTGAAAAACTCTAGCAGATTAGTCTTTATAGCTGGCTGGCACAGTGGTGCAGTGGTTAGCATTGTCATCTCACAGCAAGTGGTTCTCTGGTTCAGTTCTTGGTTGGGTTGCCTTCTGTGTAGAGTCTGCATGTCCTCCCTATATTTGTGTTTTCTCAGGGTGCTCCAGTTTCCTCACATATTCCCAAGACATGCTGCAGGTGGATTGGACATTCTAAATTGGCCCTAAGTGTGAGTGTGTGTATGCATGTGCCTCCTGAGGAAGGTTGGGTGCTGGGCTGGCAACTTGACACGTTAAATCTCTACCGCCACTTGTTCTGCAGACTGATGATCCATCATGGTGACCCCTAACAGGCACAGCCAAAAGGAGAAGAAGAAGTCTAGTCTTTATAGCTAGAGAGTCACAAATAATAATTAAACCAAACCATACCCAGCCGGCAGCACATGACCTATAAAAACCTATCACATTTTGCCTATTTTCAACTACTAAAAATCAAAACCTGAAAAGAATTTTAAATAGAACATAAAAAAGTGTCAAGATAAAAGTTGGTTGATCATAGATCCACCCAAACAGTCCTACTTGGTTCAGTGGGTTGGGGTGTCAGGTGTTAAAACAATGAGTGGTGAGTTCAATTCCAGTAGATGGTGGTATGGAGAACCAATGCTGTTTATTATACGGCAAGGTAAGGATATGATCTCTAGCAGACTAGAATTGCCCCAGTGTTAGGGGGTGTTTTAGTGGGTGAGAGTCCCACAGTACCAGGGCAGGGCTGGACTCTGGTCATCATTAGCTTGCAATTCAAAAAGAAATAAAGTAAATTTTGCTCCAGACTAATTCTAATGACCTATTATGAATGGCACATGCTATGAGTTGTACCAAGATTATGTTGTATTTTTTTTTTCCAAATTGCCCCTTCAAAGTATCTATTACCTCCTAATATCTGATTACTATTGATTACTATCCATACTATATAAAGCCCTCAGAAGTTTTCCATCACTCTTTAGGGGGCAATATTGCCCATGTTGATAAAGAATGGTTATGGTATATATTACCATAAATATACATGTCCTTTTGTTCTATGTTGCAGTATTCTTTACATATGGGTTGTCTTATACCCTATGACCTGACATCCGTCCAGTATACAAAAGCTTCTAGCCACAGCCAGAACATAGGATGTCGCATGAATGGTCTAACAATGTCAGCCAAAAAAGGGACATCCATACATACCATCCTCAGAACAAGGAGGCTCCATGAGGAACATTAGTCCTAAGGAAACAAATAAATCATCCAAGGAAGGGAGAAGATGCAGGGGAAGGAGGGAGGGATAGAATACTGCAACATAGAAAAGAAGGACATCTATGGTTATGATAAGATATAACACAACTATTCTATGTCCTTCTATTCAAAGTTGCAGTATTCTTTACATATGGGAGAATACCAGAGCTTAGTAGGAATCTTGGGAGGAGGTAAAATGCTTTGAAGAATTTTTCAAAAGGCCATGAAGAATGGTTTCAGCAAACCCTGCCCTAGACCTAGAAAGAATGTCTAGCTTGAAGTGCTTGGTAAAGTTATGCACAGAAGACCAAGTAGCAGCTTCCAGAATAGAGTTAGTATCCAGGCCTTTAAAGGAAGCACCCGAAGAAGCAACATATCTGGTGGAGTGGGCTCTAGCAGGAGCAGCCAGAGACTTACCATGAAAGAAATAACAAAATGCAATAACCTTAGAAATGCAAGAGGAAATTGTGCAGAAACAGGTAAACCCAGAGCACTGGGATGTAAAGACACAAAAAGCTGATCAGATTTCCTGATAGCTATAGTCTTGCCTAAATAAAATCTAAGTTGCCTATGAACATCCAAAGAATGTAGAATATTTTCACTGGAGGACTGAGGAGAAGGGGAGAAGGTTGGCAATTGGACATACTGCTTAAGAGACCTCTCCCATTTACCACATTAGGCATAAATGAAGGGTTGGTATTGAAAAAGACTCTGTTCTTGTGAAAAATCAGGAAAGCAGAGATGCCATCAAAGCCTGAATCTCAGAAACATTTCCAGCTGAAATCAAAGCTACCAGAAGCACAGTCTTCCAAGTGCAAAATGTTAGAGAAGCAGAAACTGCAGGTTCAAAAGGGGTCACAGTTACATTCTCTAAGACATAATTAAGATCCCAAGGTGGTGGTACTGGTTTCCTGGCAGGCTTAATATATAGGGCACCTTTAAGGAGAAGTTTTGCCTCCAATCTGGAAGCCAAGGATGTGATAATAGCAGACAAGCAGAAAGAGCAGAACAGTGGACTTTCACTGGAGAATATTATAAGCCACTGCTAAGCAGTTCACGCAACTAAGAAAGTACTGTAGGGATGTCCACAGATCTAGCACCAGATAGAAAATATTTTCCATTGGAAGTGTAAGATTTCCTAGTATTGGGTTTCCTGGCCTCCTGCAAAACCTGGAGCATATACTATGAGGAAAAGGTGCCTAAAAGTGATCAAAAGTTGATCACCCACAGGGTCATTTGCAGTGTTGAAAGATGTAGATGAAGCAAGGATCTCTTTATCTGTGCGAGCAGGTACAACTGGTGAGGCAACCTGTAGTGATGGCCCCTGTCTAGTTGCAGAAGTAGAGGGAACCAATGCTGTCTTGGCCAAAAGGTCAACAGCAAGATTTTTGGTTTGTCCTGCTGAATTTTCAGCAAGACTTTCTAAATGATAGGGAAGGGGGGAATGCATACAGAAACATCCCATTCCATGAGAAGGAAAGGGTGTCCACCTTTCAAACTAGAGGATGTGGGACTCTGGCAGAAAATAGAGGAAGTTGTCTGTTTTGAGAGGAGGCAAATAGGTCCAGCTGTGGAGTACTCCACCTGTGAACCGGGTCCAAGAACACAACCCTGTGAGGCATCCATTTGTGGGAGTGTGACATGGATCTGCTTAACATGTCCACCACAGTCTTCTGGGTAGAGGGTGAATAGACAGCATGAAGGGTAACCTTGTACTGAATTGCTAGTTTCCATGCCCTGAGAGCTAACCTGGAAAGAAACTAAGATTTGGTGCCCCCCCATTTGTTTATGTACCAGAGAACTGTCAGAAAGAGAGGATGAAAAATCTGCAAGGCTAGGATCACAGCTCTCATTTTTCTGATGTTGATGTATTCCTTCTTTTGAGATGGAGACCAGAGACACTGAACCTTCTTTTATGCAAATTTCACTCCTCCCAGCCTGTGTTTGAAGCATCTGTAAAAAGCTATTGAGAAGGTTGGGGCAAGAGAAGAGGAAAGCCAGGATTCAAAGATAGCTGCTGAATCCACCAGAGGAGCTCTGTTTTCAGGCAGGGAAGAAGAGGAATGAGAAACGCTAAAATGTTTGCATGTTGAGACCAGACTGTCTTCAGGTACCAATGAAATTTCCTCATGTGAAGGTTTGCAAAGGGTAGCATGGGAATCATAGAAGCCATGAATCTCAGGTGACTTAGAAACTCCCTGTCTGAGGTGGAAGGAAGAGATAGTAGGCTTTCCATGAAGGCAGTCAGAGTTTGAACCTTGTATGTTGGGAGATAACCCATCATCTGATCTGTTTTGATCCTGTACCCCAGAAATATGTCATCCTTTGCTGGGGTCAGACTGGATTTTTTGAAATTTATAGTCAATCCCAGGCTTTGAAGGAGATGAATGGCCTGTTGAAGGTTTTGAGACAACAGTTCTGAATTGAGAACAAGAAAGAGGATGTCGTCCTCAAGAAGGCAATGGCAGGGACCAAGCACTTTGTGAATACTCTTGGGGCAGTGGAGAGACCAAAGGGCAAGGGAGAGAACTAAAACTGCAAAGAACCCACTGAGAAATGTAAACATTTCCTGTAAAGAAGATGAATAGGAATGTGTAGATAAGCATCTTTAAGTTACAAGGATGTCATGAATAAATGGGGAGAAATCAGGGGAAACAGCATCTGAAGGGACAGTATGTGGAAAGATGGCACCTCTAGAAAGGTGTTTCAGTGTGAGAGGTCTAGAACTGGTCTCCAAGGACCATCCTTTCTTGGGACCAGAAACATTCTGGAATGGAAACTTCTGCCTGTCTCATCCAGAGGAACATTCTGGATGGTGCCTTGTAAAAGAAGTTGTGATATGAGCTGTAGGAACAACTTCAGCTGACTGGAAGGGGGCTGTGGAAACCCCATGAAAGGAGGGGGAGTCTTCCAAGTCATGAAATATCCTTTATGGATTACAGATAGGATGCAGTAGTCCTGAATGATGTATGCCTAGACTGGGAAAGAAAGGGAGAGGCAAAGGGAGAAAACAGTATGACTTGGAAGAGGATGATGTTGTCACAGAGAGCTAGGCCTAGCCTGAAAGGGTTGCTGTGCTAGAGGAGCTGAGGCAGAAGAGTTCAATGATAGAGGTCTCCTAACTGACATTTTAGACCTAGAAGCAGGGATAGATGCAGAAGAGGAATGAGCAGGTCTCTTAACAGAGGAAGTTTTGGCAGGGAAGTTCATATGAAATTTAGGTAAAGGTGAAACACGCATTTTCAATCTTGGAGCTCCTTCCCTTTCTCTTACAGAGTCTTAAATAAGTCTGCAGCTGCAGAACCAAAAGTGCAGATTTGTCCAAAGGGGTATCAAGTAATTTTGCCTTAATTTCCTCAGGAAGAGATTGTAGTCTGACCCAAGAATGTCTCCTAAGCAGAGAGGCAGAAGCAGCATCTCTGGAAGATGCCTCAACAGCATCATAGCTGCACTTAATAGAATGTCTGGCAACCTGTGAGGAAGCAGCCAAAAGAGATAGAATCTGAGTTTTAATCTCAGATTCTGGTAACCAAGCCAGAGGTTGAGAGGCCTGAGAAAGCATGTCAAAGGAATACCTAGACATGTGAGTCTGGTAATTGCTAACTCTGATAACTAAAGTGGGTAAAGTATAGACCTTCCTACCCAAGCTGTTAAGAATCTTACTTTCCTTATCAGATGGTAAAGGTTTGGCAGAAGGAGATAAATGAGAAGACCTGCCAGAGACTATGGAGACTACTGGGGTTTATATTATAAGCTCGAAGGTCCTGTTCATCAAATACGAAAAGAATAACACATATTTACCGCACCGCTAATACACCGAATTAAGTAAACTGCGAAATTTAAAATCACTAATCGTCATACTCGGCCAACCCCACCACCCACGACATACTACCTACCCAAACAAAATAAATAAACACATACATACACTATATCTATGCACTTACCTTAACCTACACCCTAACCCTAAGGTCTGTAACTATCGCATACTTACCCTACAGAGATATACCCTAACAAAATAAATAATCCACACACATACACTTAAAACCTTACTTCTAACCCTACATTAAACCTTACATACATTACCTACCTGTGGACTTACCTTAACCTGCACCCTAATCCTAAGGTCCAATAACTATCGCACACTTACCTTATGGAGCTATACCACAGATGGGCCAACTACGATGAATCGACATTTCAAATTTCCTGGTTTTGAACATTCACTGTTTTTGTTGTTCACATAATATGTATCGCTCTTTTCGTATTCGCTGAGCATGACCTTCGAGCTTCTAATATGAACCCGACTACCGCAGGGTCCGCTGAAGAACACTTATAAAGAAACTTGCATTCATCTGGCGCCTTATAAAATTTCTCTGGTCCTTGGGAGCAGGAGCCTGAGAATCTGGAGTCTTAGAAGAGGAGGTGAAGGCATCCAAGTAAGCTGGAAGATCTGGAGGGACTGCAGAAGGAGAAGGGATCTCCATTTGCAAAAGATCATAATATCTCTTTTGTTCCTCAGAAATCTGGGAACAATTGCACTTAAAGAATTTTCTCATTTTATTAATAGTTTCTCCAAAATAAATCTCTTCAACTGGAGAATCCCCTCCATTTGATTACTCATCACGTGAGGCATATTCCAGAAGAGAAGTAATTTGGGTGGAATATGCCATGGAATCATCATAATCAGATGAAGAGTCCTCTGAGTCAGAGGGAAGAATCTGGGATCCAGCAGACTGTAGAACAGTGAAGGAAGGAAAGGCTAGCAAAGAGAGATAGGTAGATGTCTTCGAGCCCATCAAAGCCCTAATAAGACTATGGGAAAATACATCCCAGTCAGACTGTGGAGCAGAAGGAATACTGGAATGTTTAATTTTTTTGTTTCTTTTTGACATGTCTTTCCAATTTAGGAGACAAAGCAGAAGAGACCGATGCAGGCCTAACGTCTGGCGTAGACAAAGATGGATCCCCATCTGGTATGACAGGAATGTCCCTGGAGTCCTGAAGCACCACAAGCCACAGTTTCCCCATGTCACCCAAAGTGGGCATCTGCAAAGCCTCGGATATACTGGGAACCAATCCCTTGGCAGCTTCCAAAGATGTACCCAACGCAAAAGCAGACCTGATCTTCGAACATACTACCAGGTCTTCACTGACCTCAAGGAACACATTGGAGGTAAGAGGCACAGCTGAAGAGGTTTCAAGCCTTTTTCTTGCTCACCTTCCTCTTCAAACTTGGCTTGACCAAAGGACCCCCAGAACCCTCCATAACATCTTTAGCCAGATGTTTTAATCGCTAGTAAAGATTTAGACCCAAAAGTTGATTACGTAATGTCTTAGGCACAAAAGCCTGACAAATAGAACAGGAGTGGCAGTTGTGACTAGGCCCTAAACAGAAAAGACAAAAGTCATTGCTATCTTTGTGTGGAATCTGCCTTCCACAGCTACACTTGTTGTTCTTGAATGACATGAACAATAACAAATGGCAGTAGCAAAAAAGCAAAACCCCAATGGGGCACTTATCTGAAACTAAAGCTAGCAGCTACACATGGAATCTGACTGCAGAATGTATGTAGGAGTCACCCTTTTGAATGGCAGCAGAAAAGTTCTGAGGATGGTACGTGTGGACATCCCTTTTATGGCTGATGTCAGACTATATGTGCAGTGTCCCATGTACCGGCAGTGGCTGGAAGCTTTTGTATATTGATTGGACATTGGGTCATAGGATGGAAGACAACCCATATGTAAAGAATACTTGCCACATTGTATAGAAGGACATCCACTGGTTTAAGCAAAAGTAACTCAAAAGTAATGCACATTTCAGTTACTAGTTACTAAAAAGTAATATATTACTATTACTAGTTACTATTTTGAAAAAGTAACTAGTTATATTACTAGTTACTATAAATTGTAATATATTACAGTAATATATTACATATTGTAATATAGTACTCCCATCATGATAGTTGGTAGGAGATGGAATAGCGAGAGGGTTTTATGGTGGTCAGAGTAACCCAGGGAGAATATTTCCTCAATTTTCTTTTGGAAAAGAAAAGTTGGGTCTCTTCAGCTGGGTCATCTGCCTAGCCAAGAAATATGAAAGGAGGCATTATAGTCAATAATTGGTCTGACAAGGGAAGAGTTGAGCGGGGCAATGAGTCTAAACAATGTGCCTCTGGTGATTACTCTGGCTTTATAAAGGATTTCCTAATAAAAGTGGTCACATGGTGATGAAAAGTTAGTTTATTGCCCATGGAGTTGCCCAAGTCCCAGGCTGAATGAGTCCCTCCTAACTGGACTCTGGTGACACCCCTATTAGGCCCAACACACCTAAGTGGCAAGGTGGAACAGATTTTATTCTAGGTGACACATCTAGTTTAAAAAGGCAATAGCACAACCATAAACAAATTATTTCAACAGTGCACCAGTTAGCAATAAGGCAAGGTGAGAATATGCATGCAATGAAACCATACATTCACCTTCTTCCCCAGAACTCAACAGAGGAAGGTCTTGACATTTAAACATGCACAAAGAAGGCAATATCAATGAACAGTAAAGCTTTATAATGCAGCAATACAAACACGGGAAAAAATTAAATGCCATTAAGCAATAAAAGAGTCATAATACAACAATACAGAAATGAGAAAATGCAATGTCACTGACTAGCAAAATTCTTGAAGGCAGCAGTACTAACACGAGCAAAATGCAATGCCATTGAATAATGAGGATTTATAATGCAACAATACAAATATGAGAGACTACAATGTCATTGAGCAGTAAAGATTCTTAAAGGCAGCAGTACTAACATGGCAAAATGCATTATCATTGAACAATAAATATTTATAGTGCCACAATACAAATATGAGAGAATGCAATGTCATTCATCAGTACTAACACCCTCTTCCCCCTTGATCAATTCTAAACAGACCAACTATGAAACATTCTATTATACCTTGTTCACTGGCCAGTGACTACTTACAGTCTTGCTGCCAGCATGATGGGGCCTAAGTTGGAGCTCATATGGATCCCAGTTATTTGTAATCCAAAAAACATTAAAGGGGGGGACCTCAATCTTATAAAAATATAAACTGATGGCCAGAGCCTCTCACCACTTCGTCGAGGAAAATACTAGTGACCAGGCGCTATGGTTCCTCTGATGAGAAAAGTAGAAAATCACCTATCAGAATGCTGGTAATCATTTATAGCTTCTCGGTACTAGGCCCAAGATAACTCCTTTCCTTGCTGAATCATAGCAGGCAGCGTGGAATTACTGGGTTCAGACTTCTATCCTGATTCCACAAAATACCATATCCAGGATTTCAGCAAGAGACAGACACAATCTGCTACTTCACTTCCCTGTCCTAAAACACTAGAAAAGAAAATCCAGTCATGCTGCAAGGCCCTTTTCCCTTCATCTAAATGTTTCAGTCTTCCTTCCTTCAGCTAGTCTTCCAGGATACTCTTTCACTTTCAAAATTGTCTTTTATATTCCTGAAACAGAGCTTCACCTTGTGGTGTAATGGGAAACTACAGTCTATTACTTCTACATGAAATAAAGCGGGAGCTACACTCTCCTCCCACTTGAAAATCTTGGGTCCCCCCAAGTCAAAGGTAGATTAGCAGAAAATATTTACAAACCCTAATGCACCATCAACTGAATAATATTTTTTCATTCAAAAGGTACATTACACAAAGGGTGATCAGCCTTAAGCTTAACTTGGGGTGGGGTGTCACCACTGGAGTAGGAGTCATAGGGATTATGAGCACAAACCCTCAATGAGCTGTGGTCACAGGTTCCTGTGTATTATGTCTCAAACTGTTATAGGTAAGTCTCTGTGGGGGCCGAATCAGTCTCTGCAGTTTTGGTTCAGAAGAGACCGCTAAGGAATTTTGCTCAAAAGGTTTGTCACTCACATCACATTCAGTGTCTAGTTCTTCAGTAGGCATATTTTCTACTTCTAAGATCTCCTCTTGTATAATTTCATTTTTGTTTTCCACAATGGTATGACTGTCCTCAGCACTATTTTCTGAAGTTTGCATAGCAGGCCCTCCATCAGTATCGGGTTCTGCAAGAGGCACAGAAATATTATTTGGTCTATTGTTAGATCTGGGCTGCTCAAAATGACAAGGAATGAATTCTGGTGCATTTACATTGAGATTACAGCCCACGGGGTCTTGAACATCCTCATAAAAAAGCCCAAATGAACCCCAGTCATCATCACGGTCCTCCTCTCCTTAAGCTGGAGGAAGCATAGGCTCTTGACTATTGGCGAGAATAGTTTCTCTCCACCTTAGCCTTCTGGATCGCCTTGAGTTAGGCTTCCGCTGAGCCATTCTGGGTTCCGGATTCATGAGTCTCACTCATTTTGCCAAAGGCATTAAGTTGTTTCAGTGCAAGGTTTTAATGGGTCCTTCTTTCCCCACATGGCAAACTTGGTAGACAGGGATATTAGGTAGCTGAGAACAAATTATGTAAATCTCAGATCCCCGTGGTTAGCTAGTTTATGCTTTCCTTATAGTCCCAAATTCCTCAAAAGAACTCTGTCCCTAGGCTGCAAATCATGCATCTTTACTTTTTTGTCATAGTGAGCCTTGTTTCACTGATGTCTTTGTCCTGCTGATTTTTCAACAAGCTAATAAGCCTGTCTGAGGTTCTTCTTGAGTCTCTCTACATAACTGCCATGATATCACACTGGTGTATCATCAGCTGTGACTCCAAAGGTGACGTCAACAGGAAGACAAACTTCTCTTCCAAACATTAGGAAGTAAGGCAAGAATCCTGTAACATGATTTTTAGTACCATTGTAAGCATGCACCACTGTGGCTACATGTCTACTCCATTGACTTTTCTTCTCAGAAGATAGTGTCCCCAACATGTCTAGTAAAGTTCTGTTGAAATGCTCAGGCTGAGGATCCCCTTGAGGATGATAAGGAGTAGTGCAGATTTTCTGAACTCCCAACAGAGTGAGTAGTTCATGGACAAGCTTGTCTCAAAATCAGGTCCTTAATCATAGTGCATCCTTTTTGGCAGGTCGTAGTGTACAAAGAACTTCTCAACTAGTAGTTTTGCCACTGTAATAGCTTTCTGATCGCAAGTGCAAAATCCTTAAGTGTACCTGGTATAGTGGTCTGTCACCCCCAGCCCATTACTGATCCCACCTTCATCTGGTTCAATGCACAGAAAGTCTATACTGACCAGTTTCATGGGTCCACTACTTTCCATTTGACCCAATGAGGCAGCTCTGGTCAGCAGAGTCTTTCTCTGAATGCAACAAAGACATGTACGACAATAATCCTCAAAATCTTGCTTCATGCATGGCTAGTAGAACCTGTCTCATACCAGACCCATAGTTCTGTCATAACTAAGATGACCATGTTCATCATGCAATGACCAGAGTACTTCTTCTCTATACTTCTGAGGAAGCAACAATTGCCATTTTTCACTGCCGAGTGCACTAGGAGATCTCCTATACACTAGTCCATTCTGTATCTGGAGTCTGTCCAATTCTTTGGACAAAAGTCTTGCCAGAGGATGAATATCCATGCAAAGCATATTAACTTGTTTCTTCTTTAAAGCAGCTACCACCAGATGACCTAAGGGATCTTCTCTTTGATCTTTCCTGAGGTCACTGTTACTCAAAGCTGGTAGCAATGAAGCCTCCAAAGTGACAATATTACAGTAAGCTTGGGGTATGCTTGCTGCAGAAAAAGCCAACTTCTGGGCCCAACATTCAGTGCATTGATAGGTTGCAATCTGACACATAGCTCTCACCCCTGGCGCTGGAATTTCCACCTATTCATCATCGAGGTGTAAATCTCCCTGAAGTCATCTGGACAGATCATCATCATCTCCATTTTCATGTCCTGGGCGGTATTTCAAACTAAAATTATAGTTGCATAGAGCTGCCATCCATCTGTGGCCAGTAGCATCTAGCTTTGCAGTGGACTGGATGTATGTCAGAGGATTGTTGTCAGTCTGCAGTTCAAATTCAACCCCATAGAGATAGTCATGCAGCTTGTCAACTACCACCCACTTTAAGGCATGGAATTCCAACTTGTGTGCAGGGTAGTTTCTTTCTGTGGGGGATAAACTCCAACTGATAAAAGACACAGGTCTCAGCTTCTTGTCATACTCCTGGTAAAGGACTCCTCCTAAGCCATCCCTGCTAGCATCCACATGTAAAGTGTATGACTTTGTTGAGTCAGAATATGCCAGCACAGGGGCATGTGTGAGGCAATACTTAAGCTGTTTGAATGATTCTTCACACTCAGGAGCCCAACAACTCTCAATGAGTTCTTAAGAACCTCTCGGTCCCTTAGGCTTTTTTTCACAAGGATATCTTCATCTGTTTCATCTACTTTCTCATCATTTCAGAGCAAATGGTTGAGGGATCTTGCTATCTTTGAAAATCATTGCACAAACCTTCTATAGTAACTGCAGAACCCAAGGAAAGATTGCAGCTCTGTGATAGTTTTGGTTCTGGGCCAAGATGTTGCCACTTCAACTTTGCTGGGTTCAGTGGATATTCCATTTGCAGATACTACATGTCCCACATAGGTCAATGAAGGTTGGAAGAGCTTGCATTTGTCCAATGACAACTTCAGACATTCCTTCTCATTTCTGTCCAATACCTTCATCAGTCTTTTTTCATGTTCCTGTAGGGTCTTCCCAAAGACAATGATGTCATCCGGGTAGACTAAGACTTCCAGGAGATGCCTGTCTCCAACTGTTCTATGATTCTCTGGAAAGTTTCCAGTGCATTTGATAAACCTTGAGGTAAGTGATCAAACTCAAAAAATCCTAAAGGGGTGATGAAAGCAGTCTTCTGTTTATCTTCTGGGTGCATAGGTATTTGATAGTATCCACTCCTTAAGTCTAGCACACTGAACTACTTACTGCCCACCAGGCAATTTAGAGCATCTTCAATCCAGGGAGTTGTGTACTGGTCTGAAATGGTTCACTGATTCAGAGTACGATAGTCAACACACATGAGAATCGACCTATTC
The DNA here is from genome assembly GCF_019279795.1 of Protopterus annectens. Lineage (NCBI taxonomy): Eukaryota > Metazoa > Chordata > Ceratodontiformes > Protopteridae > Protopterus > Protopterus annectens. The sequence goes on along the minus strand of NC_056732.1, from coordinate 756,840,664 downwards.
TTTTTCCTGACAATGACAATGGGACAGGCATATGGACTTCTTGATTCTCAAATTATCCCTGTGGTTTTTAGTTCTTCCAAATGTTTTCTTAAGTCCTCCAGGTCTCATGGGGCTACTCTTCTGGAACGTTCCCTGAAGGACTGGTCCTCTTTTACTCTTATTCAGTGTTCTGCACTTTTTGTACAGCCCACATCTAGTTCACTAGTAGAAAAAACAATTTTTATTTTTCATTAGTAGCTCTTTAACTCTGGTTAGCCACTCTGGGGGCAATGAACCACCTCCTATCCCAATATCTTCCAGCTTCAACTTGTTGGCCCTGCTCTCATTCCTTGTCAACACAAAAACAGGTAAGGGAGAGGCAGCATAAACATTTCCCAAATACACTTGTGAATGCAAGACAATGGGAGTACTTTATTTTTCAACCCCACAGGCAAAGTGTCATAAGGATGCTTTAACCTGTTCTCAGGCCAAATTTCTGGGACTAGTTCCAGCCCCGGTGGCAAGTCAGTTTCTGGATCCATTTCCATCATGAGATGAGAGGAAACTGTTTGTCCACACATCCTCACTTTGGCTCTCAAGCAGGTGACCTGACCAGGATGAATTATATGCTCTTTCCCAGACAGGGTCCACACATGACCAATTTCATCTTTCTTACTATCCTTCTCCCTTTGAAGGGCACTGAAAATGGGTCTCAGGACAGGATGCAGTGTTGGGTGTTCCTGGGTCAACTGAGGCATTAACATTCTTCTGATGAGGTTAGTATTTGTCCCCACTAAGATAGATGCTGAATCCTTTCATTTCTGGGCGAGGGCACACAACAGTGATTGTTTCAAAAACTTCTGTTGACCCAACAACTGAAGTGGAAAATTCTAATTTGAGTGAGACATAACCATCATAAGGGAACTTTGTATCACTTAGCCCCCAGATATCCAAATCTTCTAACTTTTCAAGTGGCAAATGCTATAAGTACTTTTGGTAGAGGTCTCTGTACAGAATGATGATTTGTGCACCAGTATCCAACAGTGCTTTACTATACACTCCTTCTATTTTTACTGACATGACAGGGGACGGTCTCAGTAGGCCCTCGGGTAATTTCTGTTTCCAGTGTTGTTCAGCTGTACGGCAGTCAGCATGTGGTTGAGGTACCACCAGTTGACCTTACCATTTTAACAGATACGACTCTTGCTTAGTAATGATTTATGGTCTCAGATGCTGAGATTTTGGCTGAGATGGCTTTTCAGTTTGGTTGAACACCTCAGATGAGCTAAAAGTGTGCATAGTAGGTAGTTTCTCTCCCCTATTGCAAGGGTTAGTGTGGAAAAGAGATCCAGGATGCTGTCTCTTGATGTTAGAATTTATGGAGCTATTTGTAACTGGGCACTCAGCTGGCTCTTTCACTGAGGCCCTTTGATGTTTCCCTGCATTGCACTAGCCAATAATAGTTCATTCACTCTTTTCAAGTTCTCTGCCTTAGGACACTGTCGCTTTATATGCCCTGTATCTCCACAACAAAACAAAATCCAGTAGGAACTCTGAGCATTGGCTGATTTGGTTCTTCCCTGAGTCCTTTCGTGGAGGTTCTAGCTGATGTATTCCTCCCTTCTGCTAAAGTTACCATGGCTTTCTGGAATTCTGGAACTGTCTCTGTGACTTGAGCTATGGCGTCAGTCAGGGAAGACACCTGCATCTGCAATTGTGACACCTTTACATTGTGGACACTTAGGGCCATGACTCCTGTTTGAGTAATGAGCATGGCTATAGGCTCCTGCTGGTGTTCACTCACTGTTTTAGTTGCTGTTGAACATTGAGATTTGGCTTCCAACAGGGCTTCCTCTTCCCTCACCTCTTTTACCAACTGAGAATAAGTTAGAGTCTCTTCCCTATTTCTCATCCTCATTTTCCACACAATGGGGTCCATAGTTTGAGCTCCCTGTAAAATTTGTCCGATCTGTACTTGGTTAGCCACTTTCAGATCTACCTCCTTTTTTAGGATGATCTGGTGGAGCATTTTATCTAATCGCTTAATGTAATCAGATAGTTTCTCACCAACTTCTTGGTATGTATGTTCAAACTGATACAGTAGGTCAGCAGCCCTCTCAGTCCTTCCAAAAACGTCCTGCAGTACTCCTAAATAATCCTTGGCCATGCAATCTTGCTTACCCATCCTTAGGTTGCATATGGTATCTGCAGCTAATCCCTTTAGACTTTCAGCTATCCGCTGCTTATTCTGAGATTCTGGGACATCCTACTCCTCTAGGGCTTGTGAGGCCTGATCCATCCAAGATTTAAAAATCTTCCTCTCCCTGAGGTGTGGGTTGTTTGCCAGAAAAGAAACACAATTTGTGGTAGCCAAATCCAGTGAATGGCTGTGTAGGCTTTAAGCATTTTTATACAATACTTCCCAAAGCATTCAAAACTTCAGGCCCTATAGTATTTATGGGCAGTGAAACTGTAGCTTCTGGGTTCATGTTTCTGTTGGATTTGCTTTCACACATACAGGGGAATAGGGTGGAGTCCAAGGCAGTACAGGCAATCCCAGACAAGACCTCAAATGTTGCGCACCCGCAGGTGTAGCTGAAGTGATATGGGTTCCTTCCTACCTGACTCTGGTGGCACCCCTATTAGGATCAACACACCAAGATGGCAAGAGGGACAGATTTTATTCTAGGTGACACATCTAGTTTAAAAGGCAATAGCACAACCATAAACAAATTATTTCAACAGTGCACCAGTTAGCAATAAGGCAAGGTGAGAATAAGCATGCAATGAAACCATACATTCACCCTCTTCCCAGAACTCAACAGAGGAAGGTCTTGCCATTCAAACATGCACAAAGAAGGCAATATCAATGAGCAGTACAGCTTTATAATGCAGCAATACAAACACAGGAAAAATGCAATGTCATTAAGCAATAAAAGTCATCATACAACAACACAGATATGAGAAAATGCAATGTCATTGAGCAACAAAATTCTTGAAGGCAGCAGTACTAACGAGAAAAATGCAATGTCAATGAACAATGAGGATTTATAATGCAACAATACAAATATGAGAGAATGCAATGTGATTCAGCAGTACTAACACCCTCTACCCCCTTGATCAAGTCTAAACAGACCAGTTATGAAACACTCTATTATACCTTGTTCACTGGCCAGTGACTACTTACAGTCTCACTGCCGGCATGATGGGGCCAAGTTGGAGCTCATATGGATCCCAGTTATTTGTAATCCACAAAGCATTAAGGGGGGGGGACCTCAATCTTTATAAAAATATAAAATGATGGCCAGAGCCTCTCACCACTCCATTGAAACAATCCTAGTGACCAGGCGCCTTGGTTCCTCTGATAAGAAAAGTAGAAAATCACCTACCAGAACTCTGGTAATCATCTATGTTTTCTCGGTACTAGGCCCAAGAGAACTCCTTTCCTTGCTGAATCATAGCAGGCATGGAACTACCGGTTTCAGACTTCTCTCCTGATTCCAAAAAATACCCTATCCAGGATTTCAGCAAGAGACAGACACAATCTGCTACTTCGCTTCCCTGTCTCAAAACACTAAAAAAGAAAATCCAGTCATGCTGCAAGGCCCTTTTTCCTTTCAGCTACGTATTACAGTCTTCTTTCCTTCAGCTAGTCTTCCAGAATCCTCTTTCACTTTTGGAATTGTCTTTTATATTCCTGAAAAGGATCTTCACCTTGTGGTGTAATAGGAAACTACAGTCTATTGCTTCTACATGAAATACAGTGGGAGCTACAAATGTCTTGTGCAGTTGTGTTACATTATTGCAGTAGTGCACTTAAGATTTTGTAAATATTTGCTAGAATTATAGATAGCATGTGCCATGATTTTATCTATTTAATGCCATTTTGTTTACATTTTTAATTTAGACCCATTTTAGCCTTGGGTACTACTTTCTGGTTTGCTCTTTATAGTTTGTATTCTGCTTTATTTATCTTTTTAGTTTATGTCTGTCAATCTATGGAAAATAATTATTTCCTTGGGATTTGGTTCATTCTGGTGCATTCATTTATTTGGGGTCTGAGTGTGTATTTTTCATGAGTGCATTTGACCTAGTTCCTATTTTATAAATGATGCTGAGTTCTGGTGATTTACTTTCTGATAGATTGACAGATATCTTATACCATCCATAGACTGATATGATTTGTGAGATAGATATATTTTGTGATAAAAGAAAGGTGGTAGTCAGGTGTGCTACATGATAGTCATGTATATCTTTCCTGCAGAGACCCAAACAGTGTCTCACATGTCCAGTACTTTTACAAGATCTTTATGTATTTCATTCTGAAAACATATAGCTATGATATTCCACTGTTCATACATTGGTAGCAAAGGCATATGAATGGTATTGACACAGACACAATATGGAATTACATATGTCCATGTACTGGTATACTCTTACTTCTAAATATTGGCTCTGTGTTGCACACTATAACAAATGCATCAATTGTAGCAGAAAAATACCTTGCAGACATACTGAAACTTGTAATGAAATTGCATGAACTCTCAAAGACTGCAACTTGCTGTCTTGGAGTGGTGACTGTCAAGTTGAGCTCCCTATGGAAAACCAGGGAGTAAAGTTTGTTTTGCAGCTGCTAAACTGCTTCAGTTTTTGGGCAGTACTGAATAGTAACCAGTGTACTATAGGAAGGCAAATGCCAATGTACTACAGGCTTCCTTCTGAAGTCATTTTTTAAAACATTTTTATCACCCATGTCTGTTTGTCGTTATGGTCTGATGCTGTCACAGGTGCTCATTGCAATGTGTCACAGGTATCCTTATCCCACATGTACTTTGCTTACAGCTGAAATCATGTGCCTCTCAGCTATGGGTGAAACCAGATATCAATGAATTCTGGTTTAGCTCTGCTATTCACAGTTTGATAAAGGGAGAAATGTAAAACTGCATGACTTAATTATTGTTCACTGCTTAATTCAGGGATATCCACATCCTGAGGCAACAGCTATCTCACATTATTAGGGATTCACACAACTGGTAATCTATTACATAATCTTATTCACTTCCCTATAATTATAGCTCTTACGCCATTCTATTTGTTATTTAATTTAAATTAATTAAGTTGTCATCAGAAAAAAACTGAAAGTGTCATTTTTAGCAAAAAGTGAAATTTATTGTATTATTTATAAGTGGAGACAAAAACAAATGTTTCTGATGCAAGCCATATATAGATATGTAGTGTGTGCATCTATGTGTGTGAATGTGCATGTGTGTGATTGGGCATATGTTTTATAAGAATACATACCTGCATTAGAATATTATAGTAGCACTTTATTTTCTAAATGACTGATACATCATTTAGTACCTATGTTAAGAAGTCCAATGTCCTACTTATACTGCATTTCAGAATTGTGAAAGTGTTGGTCTTATTATTCTGCACCCATCTTAGTCTAGAACTATACTATAGCACTCAGAAATTCTACTGTAGGTATCCCATCCTCACTAGATCTCCCAGAAGCATAACAATAGTGTCACCACCTCGACTGAGCAAGATATAATATAACTGAAGATAGTACTTTTGAAATCTGGAAATAATTAACAACTGAGATGTGAAGCCACTCAGACTATAAAGTGTACTGGAGTAAAAACACAAAGCATGAGGATGAATAAAGAATGGAGTGAAAAATATTTTTGTCTATACTTCCATGCTGCATTACATCCAGCTATGTGTACACAGAAGTGTATGCACTGCTAAGCATCATGAAGTCTGCAAACGGAGCTACAAATGAAGTTGAACATGTACGTGTGTGTTTGTGTGTGTGTGTGTGTGTGTGTGTGTGTGTGTGTGTGTGTGTGTGTGTGTGTGTGTGTGTGTGTGTGTGTGTGTGTGTGTGTGTGTGTGTGTGTGTGTTTGTACTGAAATTTCTGGATATAACTCACAACAACATTCCTTAGTGTTTCCATTTTACAATTATTCAACTCAGAATATTTCTGAGACAGCATGAAGCCTTTTTGTGCCCATCATGCTTAATGAGGACACTGTTTTGAAGAAGCAGATGCAGGTCATAATTGACTTCAGAATCTTCCAGAACAACTTTGTAACCACTTTATGAAACAGCAACCAAAGTTATTGAAAATAGGAAGATAGAAAGTTATATAATTAAACTTCCTGTAATATGTTACAATCCCTCCTTTCTCTCTCCATAGCAGGCAATGCTTATAATTAAGGCATACAAAATGTAGCATCAATAAATATTTCCTAAAGAGCATCATATAAAGTGCTGGTACAAAAGAACATGCAGGCATTGCAAAAGCAATGCAAGGTTTTATTAAACAGGACTTCTAAAAATGAAGAGCAAACTTAAATAAATAAAATAACACAATTTTCTCCTTATCCCTTGCACGGTAAGTATTATCAAACTGTTGCTGCTGCTGCAGGTTATATGAACTATTTCTGTGCCAGCATGAGTTTGACAGCTTATTATAAATGATGGTGCCATCACAAGGTTGATGCCTTTGCTGGTCTAATATATTTATTAGAAAAAATGCTGCATAGAAACACAGCAATAAATCAACAGGAGAAAATTCATGATACAGAAAAAATGCAGTATTTTTGAAAGTGTATTTCTGTAATGTAGAATAAATTAATTTATGTCATCCTCCATTGAACAAGTTGTGTTACTCTGCAGTGTTTAATGAAGAGTCACAAAAATGTATTTTATATTTCCATTTTATGCAAAGTTAGCTATCCACGCAAAGAGCAGAAGTAATACTGAACTTATAACAGCAACATGTCACCAGTACTTTGGGTTTCAAAAGTTATTCAAAACTGTAAGCTCATGATTTTTGTAAAACTTAAACCTCTGTCTGCTTGTATGTAGCAATGTTTTTACACTAAATACACAGACACACACACACACACACACACACACACACACACATATATATATATATATATATATATATATATGTGTGTGTTTGTCTATGTATGTATATATATATATATATATATATATATATATATATATATATATATATATATATATATATATACAGACAAAGATATACATGCATAGATTTCTATTCATAACAGCAATATGCACTGTAACATGAAAAAGTAGGAATGAGTTGTTACCCCTGATTTCTATGAAATTATGAATATTGTATTCTTTTTAAAATACAAACAAATCTATATCACAATCAAAAGCAGATCATGGTCAATGAGGCCCTATGCAATGTAACTGACTACTCCCTCCAAGCCATACCAATATCCAGTTTTTTGGCTCTGCCTCCCCAGCTACCATAAAACAATGCTCACTCCTTTTAGTGCGGATACTATTTTTCTTCTTTCTCTTTTTTAACTTTTACAATGATCACTGAGATTTAGATTTCATTTAAAACTGTTCTTTCCAATTTTACAGCAAAACATTGACAGCCATTTGCTAAACAAAACAGTAGAAAATAGTTTCATACTCAAAACACTTAGCACGAGCAACAGTAAACTTCTCTTCCCTTGAAACTCACATTTATTGAAACTGCATCTCGCACCCCATTAAACTCCAAAGATATGTGCTGGGAGTCATAGTCAAACAGCATATAGTGAAGCACTAATTAGCATCTAAATTAGGGTATAGGAACTCAAAAGACAAATGTGCAACACATTTGCTAACAACTTGGGATAGCCCACTGGATGCAGCTGTCCCTTTTTAAGGTCAGACCAAAAGCACTGGTGAAGTCAATTGGTGTTAGTCAGACATTAGACAAAGACTGAGGGAATCAAACCCTGTACTACCAAAGAAGCTCTTGCCTTAGTCATCTCCACCAAGTACCAGACAGGCAGACAGGCGGTTGTAGCTCAACACAGTGCATTTCATACCTATGTGCCTGTAAAAAAAAAAAGTTCAATTAAAAGTGCATCCACATTTAAAATATTATCATTAAAGTTGTACACTTCAAGCTATGCAGCCGATTCACGGCCATATAAAACACACACTGTTAACAGTTAACAAAACAAGAAACCAGGGAAAAACATAGCTTGTATGATGACTCTATTTTACTACAACTGATCACTTCCCTTATATCACACACACACACACACACACACACACACACACACACACACACACACACACACACACACACACACACACACACCAATTACATCCACTTTTATGATTTTGCACCTTAAATATCTACATGAGAACAACTGAAAGAATACTTTCATAAGTGATAGAAATAATGAGCCAGCTCACTGCTGCTAGAACCATGCGGTGGAACTCATTGCAATACCTCCTTGCCTTTTCAACCTCTAAGCTTGAGAATCACAAAGATCAAAAATCAAGATCAGATTTTAAATTTTTCTCTTAGAAAGTTGCAAAAATAACATGCTTTGCACTGACAACTATTTTCTCAAGGCTACTAAGTCTTGAATGTACATTCCTCTCATTATTTAATTACTGCAATCCACAGCAATTTATCAGAAAGCCACACATTTTACAAAGAGTGTAAAATACCTCCCAACTTCTAGTCACTGTACAAAGTGTTTCTTTTTATGGTGTCAAAGTAGCACTGTTTGAGTGAATCAGCAGGGATTTTCTGTCAGGAAGAAAATGATAGGGAATGCACATATCCACCCTACCACCCTTACCTTAAAACTCCTCCACAAAGGAGAACCATGAAAACCGTGAAATGTCCTTCTCAGACTTGTAATGTTATATGTCAGGCCGCTAGCAAAGTTCTTCCCTCAATATGGCAGCAACAACACTGGGTTATTTTATATCACAGGCAGCAAGCAATAATCCTTCATTGATATGGCAGCAGTAACACTGAGTACAAGAAAAGACCCTGCCTTGAAGTCCCTATCAAGGAAAATTTATATGTCAGCAAGCAGCATTCTTCACTTGCTATGCCGGGTGTCAGAAAAAGACTGTGCTTCTCTGATATGAGTTGTTCCAGAATGTCCAAATATGAGTTAATGTGAGAGATCACTTCCTGAAGAATGACAGAAATGACTTCTGGAAGATCAAATTAAAATTAGGCACTGGTATTGAAAGAAAGAAAAAACACTGCAGCAGCAGCCAAGTGGAGTAGGTTTCTGTCTTATTCTATGTCCAGGTCAGGCACCCCAGCCCATACCAAACCCTGGGCAGTTGCCTTGTTCTGGTTCTGGCCCTGATCACAATGAGGAAGATTATTGCTCTCACCTAGCTAAATCAGTCTGTTAGAAGAGCACATTGTTGCTGGTGTCATAAATTGTAAATTGCAATGCAATCAGAAAACAAAAAGAAAATATAAGAAATTGTGGAAGCTATGAAAGAAGCCCAGCTCTGGCAGTTTGTGAGTGGTTCTAGATGAAGAGTAACTGACTAGCATATAACTAAGAATGACATCATATACTGATTAGATGTTACCCTACATTTGAACAAAAAAAGTGGAGTTCAATAATTGTTAACTGCTACACATTCCTGTTTCAAAGAGTAAAACACAGTAACTCGAAATTTAAAAATCACTACTGGGATATCGTGATTTATTTAATACTCTGACATGCAGGTCTACAAATTAGCTCTAATCTGGAGGCAAAATGTTAAATAATTAATTAATTGATTTTGTTATGCATACAGTAGCCTGTGAAATGGATATTTGTGTAAACCATAAAACATCAGAGTGCATTTGAATTCTAATGTAAATGTAGAGGTTGCCAATAGAGGTTAACAATGCATCATATCTTGTTAATTTAATCTCTGACCATAATCATTTTATGCAGACAAATATTCATTTAAATTACTACACTTTTCAGTCAAACAATGACTGTTACATATGAATTTAAGGATATATATATATATATATATATATATATATATATATATATATATATATATATATATATATATATATGGGTCTACCTGAGATGGTCGACAAGCCATTTGATCGACACTCATTTGGTCGACAATTCATTTGGTCGACAGGCAGATTTGCCCCCCTCCCCAATGTTGTGCGATCCTGGAGTTGATATATATAGTTAGGGGGGTGTGGGGGGCGAAGCCCCCCACATAAAACTGTTTGTCGACCAAATGAACTGTCGACCAAATGAGTGTCGATCATATGGCCTGTCGACCATGTGATAGGGATCCATATATATATATATATATATATATATATATATATATATATATATATATATATATATATATATATATATATATAGGGTTCCTATTAGATTGTCGAAACTCCGTTTATGCGAATACGAAATCATCGACACATATTGCGCAAAATACATAATTGTCGAATGTGCAAAACTGCGAAATTCGAAATGTTAAAGTGTTTTGGTTGGCCCATCTGTGGTATAGCTCCGTAAGGTAAGTGTGCGATAGTTAAGGACCTTAGGGTTAGGGTGTGGGTTAAGGTAAGTGCATAGATAGGTAATGTGTGTAAGATTTAGTGTAGTGTTAGAAGTAGGGTTTTGTTAAATGTATTTATGTGCATTATTTATTTTGTTTGGGTATATCTCCGTAGGGGTTAGGGAGAGGTTAAGGATAGTGCATAGATAGTTGTGTATGTGGGGTTTAGTGTAGGGTTAGAAGTTGAGTTTTGGTGCTTTACTTTAGGTTTAGTAGTAGGGTTTGGTTAGTGTATGTATGTGGTTTATTTATTTTGTTTCAGTAGGTAGTATGTAGAGGATGGTGGGGTTGGTCGACTATGAACGTTCGATATTTTAAATTTCGCAGTTTAGTGCATTCAGTATTTTTGTGGTTTGAGTAATACGTGTCGCTGTTTTGGTATTCAGTGTAATGGATTTTTGTTGAATTAATATAGACCCATATATATACACACCCACACACACACACACACACACACATATAAATATATATATATATATATATATATATATATATATATATATATATATATATATATATATATAGAGCGGTTGACTGAAAACTCACTTGATTGAAAATTAAATTACAAGGACCACTTCACTGAAAGCTCATTTCAATGAAAACTGACTTGACTGAAACTCATTTTGCTGAAAGTTATAAATGGCCTTTTCCCCACTGTAGTGTGACCCTGGAGTTAGTACATAATGTAAGGGGGGGTGGGGCACAGCCTCCCATATTGGGTGCCCCCCACATATCTTGGTTATATATTCTTTTTTGGAAACAAGTTATTTATTGCACTTGTAAGTATCACTGTGTATAGTTTAAAAATGTGCCCCCCCTTACTTTAGATACGAACTCCAGGGTCACACTACAGTAGGGAAAAGGCCATTTATAACTTTCAATGAAATGAGTTTCAAAGAAATGAGTTTTCAGTGAAGTGCGCTTTCAGTGAAGTGGTCCTAGTAATTTCATTTTCAGTCAAGTGAGTTTTCAATCAACTGTAGTAGTCCCATATATATATATATATATATATATATATATATATATATATATATATATATATATGTATATATATGTATAAAACATATGCCCATAACATGTAGTGGAGTCATTCCTCAGCACCAATAGTCACAGCCTCTTAGTGAAAGGGGTTGTAATGTAAGTATTGCAGGTATAAATGTAGAATGTTGCTACAGTAACAGGGGTTGTGTCAACAGACATGTTGTGTGGGAAGTCAATTCTGATACTGACATGTACACCATCAGTTACTGTCAGACATCATGAGATCATCATAATAAAGTACCACAAAAATCACAGTAATGACCAATAAATGTGGACAGTCTGACACAATCTGGTCAGTCCAGAGGTATACACAGAACTCCTTAGAGCAAGATATGTGGACCAAACCTGACAAAGTGGATGTTTACAGCCTTGTAAATGGGGATATCACAAAAATACTGGAATATATAAGCTCACACAGTTGATGCATTCACACACTCCTGTCTATCCTAACACATATCAACTGGGGGAGCAGAGGTCCCAAGCCCACATACTTCCCACTAGTTAGTGACATACATCTTCACAGCATCATGCTGCTTTTTCAGAAATACACAACACTTATGGTGGCCAGGCAGCAGTACATCTGACAAACATTGGGACATAACATCACACTAGGTTAATACATTGAGCTGCTTGGCATGTCACAAAGTACTGTGTAAACTACAGGCAGACTGCCACAACACTGACCCAAGTTTTCTATGGGGGAATACACATGTACTTGCAAATATAGCAGCCACTACAGGCATGTAACAGTACGGAGTAACAGACACCTGTGTGAAAATGCATACCCACAACCAATCTGAACACAGTCAGTCACATTATAGTAAGCCTAATTAATAGTACAGTATACGGACTATGTGAACAAAACCATCTTCATATGTACCACTCACACACTAACCCTACATATACTGGCCCAATACACAGTGTAGTCTGATGCCTGACTGTGGTATGGGACATGTGTCAGTCTGGCCCTACAAACATTTATGCTGGTAGGGTACCAGAGACTGGAGAAGCATGCAGCATCAGATACAGCAGGACCAAGAACAATGACATCTACCACAGTCTGTACACAGGCCAAGTAACATATTCAGAATACACACTCTCTCAACAATCACTATAAGTACACAGACCTCACTACTGTACAGACTACAATAAAATGTCCAGGTTTTGTCCTCAAATATAAGGCCTACTATACATAACATGTCTAGCTGTTTAATATCTCACTGGCTTATTGTCAGGTATGATGTCAGTAAATAATGATATACTGTACATACACACCTCTTACTGCATGACATATGGACAAAGGGTGACAGTCTTGGGGGATGGAGGCTCAAACACAGGGCCAATTTTGACACATTGCTGTGATAAACTGAGAAAATTCCTGGTGAAACAGGGTCTGTTGTGACATATCTGTTCTGAGAGATATGAAGTCAGTAACTCACATGGATGTCACCATGTACTGACTTAAATCATTAGAATATGCTACTGGATTTCTAAAGATAAAAATGTGTGAGTAACACATCACATGTAAAACTCCAAACTCTGGCCAGTCTGCAGATAGCCCTACAGGTGAGAGTTTCCTCAACCATATAACAATGTTATGTCAAACTTTAAATCATGTAGAACAGCCATATCCACACAAACCCTGTTAAGCCAACATTACTTCAAATGTAGAGCAGCAATACTTACATTCTGACCCATGTCTGGAGCATCCCCCTCTTGTTTGTTGGCCTGTCTCCACACTGTATGTTGTAAGATGTATTTCCAACTACCCTCTGTGATGCTGTTTGTCAAACACCCACAAGAAGTCCTGATCACAGTGAAGGAAAAGGGCCAACACCCACATGAAGTGCTTAATTATAGGAGTGTGTTTCCATGCAATTGTCTATATAAATGATACCACAGCTGTCCCACATGCAATTAGCAAGTGGGGGGCTGCAATTCGTGCACAAGCCATCAGCTGATCATGAGCATTACTTACAAAACTCAAGCTACTGTCTATGCAAAACAGATGTACTTTTCCACATCTACCAGAGTGGGAGAGAGAGAGAGAGAGAGAGAGAGACAGAGACAAAGTAAGAAAGGAACGGAGTAAGAGAGTAAGAGCCAGTCATGTTTGTGTATGATCTGTGGGGGGAAAGTGGTATCTGGGTATTATAATGGTTGTCTATATTTTTTACTAATCCATACTATCACATAGTAAATGCACATGGCTGTACACACTTATAGCTGAGGATTGTCTACAACTTCTACAGTGTTTGAAAACTGCTGGCCTTGTAATGTGGACATTGGGACATATAGGTCCTCAATATAATGATGTAGCAAAGCCCACACTGCAATGGACCCTGTCATTACATAATCACCCCAACACCCACACAGGATACTGATGACACACACAAACACTTACCAGTACTGAGTTTCAAACACCTACCTGACTATGTATTGCTATTACAGTGTTATAAAGTTATTGCATGTGTCACGGAGCTTACATGTTGGGGAGCTGTCTAGAGTTATCTTTGAAGGTGAGTAACATCAGCAACAGTGCTAAAGGAGGGGTAAGTGAAGTGTAGTAAGTGTGAATGTCCACAAAAGCGGTTATCAATGAAGACACACACACACACACACACACACACACACACACACACACACACACACACACACACACACACACACACACTCTCTCAGGGAAAGACACACATTATCACAGTTGCCAGGATCAGGATAAGAACTCCTACCTAGATAGTTTGCTACACTACAGTATTTTGCAGTTATCACAAGTGCCACAGAGCTTACATGGCTGAAATATGGCTAAAGGGTTATTTCAAGGTGCATGACATCAGCAGCTGTGCTAAAGTAGGGCAATGGGATGTGTACTGATTGTGAATGGCTTCAAAATCATTAATCTACACACACACACACACACACACACACACACACACACACACACACACACACACACACACACACACACACACACACACACACACACACACATACACACACACACACACACATACTTGCCAGTACTGAGATGCATGGGTTCATTGCTTCATAGGTGTGTAGTAGGTGAATGGGCCTGAAGGCTGTACAAGGCTAGCCAAAGGGAATACCTTGGCATCAGGCCACATGACAATAGTCTCCAGTGTGGCTCAGGGGTGTAGTCCCTGGAGTAGTCCCCAGGGGTGCATACTGTATTCACCATCCACTCATCTGGGTTACTATTGTGGGTGGCCAGTGATGTGCACTGCTTCCCATGTACGTGATCTAAATTCCATAACATGGACAGTGTCTGGATTGTGGACATGTCCCACACTCATGTTCCTTGACATGTGGAAGTGTACTTGAGGTCTCTCGGGCATGTTGTGTGGACAGATTGTTATCTTCTGACCTCATTTGGTGAGACCTGGCTATGGAACTGAGGTCATGCTTGCACCTACATTGACAGCATGATACAGGTATTCAGTGGAGTTAGTGTCGTCTGTCCATACAGAGCATGTGCATAAGGCATGGTATATCCCTTTGTGGGTTACATTTGCAGACTCTACATTTGTTGCATGCGTCCAATGGGGAACATAGCAAAAGGACCACTGTAAGCATTTATTTGTCTACTGCAGGGATGAAACAGGGTGCCATGTCCTTTTACTTGCTGGGTAACACACAGTCAGGAGATGTAACACATCACAGTACTTTCTGATGTTAGTGGCACTGTTGTGGTCAACAGGCATATAGTCCACTGCAATCACACCGTGGTTACTATCTGTGAGGCAATATGCAGGGAACTACCAATATAGTGGCTGTTGCCTAGCCAAGTGTGTTTGTGTATGATACATGGGTGGAGAGTGTTCTCTGAGTAATAGAAGAGTTGCCTGTATTGTTCACCAATCCACAATGTCACATGTAGGGCTATGGATTTTCTACACCAGCTTCTCTCATGTTTGACATCTGTTGTCCTTGTAAGGTGGACATTGTGACATATACTAGGCCCTCAACATAATAATTTAGCAAAACTAGCCCCCAATGAATCCTGTTATTATGCAATCACAACAACCTCCACACAGGATACTGATGACAGCCATATACACCAAAACTTACCAGTACTGAGATTCAGACCCCGACCTAGCTATGTATTGCTACTATAGTGTGCTGCATTTATCACACATACCACGGAGCTTACAGGATGGATGTTGTCCGAGGTACGTCTAAGGTGAGGAACATCACCAGCCCTTGTAAATACTGGCATTGGGTGATAAAGTTGGTGAGAGATCCCAAAAATAATTTTATCCTAAACATACATTTACTTTTGCCAGGGGTGAGGTTAAAACCTCCATCTAACAATCTTTATAGACCATTATGGTTACACATTTATCATATTTATCACATGCACCACTGACCTGACATGGTTTAGGGTTGGCAACAGGTACATCTAAGGTGGATGATATCTGCAGGACTGCTAAATTCAGGCTCTGAGATGTGTATTGGGTGTAAATGGGGACAAAATCTTTGAGGTACAACACAAACAGTTGCAACAGATATGATTCAAATCCATACCTGGGTAGGTACTGCTACTACATTGCTCGGCATTTAAGGCACACACCATGGAGCTAACATGTTGGAGAGTCCTCTACAGGTATCTTTGAAGGTGACTAACATCAGCAGCAGTGCTAAAGGAGGGGTAAGGGGAGAGTAGTAAATGTGAATGCCCATAACATCAGGAACTATCAAGGACACACACACTCTCTCACTCAAACACACAGAGTTTCACAGTTGCCATGTCTGGGATTAGAACTACTACCTAACTAGTATGTAACACTATAGCATTATGCAGTTATCGATCATGCTATGGAGCTTATAGGGCTAGCCCGTAACCAAAGGGGTATTTCAAGGCAACTGACATCAGCAGGCTTGCTAAAGTTGGGTAATGGGAGATATAGTGACTGCGAATGGCCTCAAAGTCATTAATCTCCACACACAGAGTTTCACAGTTGCCATGTTTGGGATTAGAACTTCTACCTAACTAGTATGTTACACTGTAGCATTACGGGGTTATCGCACACACCACGGAGTTTATGGGGGTGGATGTTGTCCAAAGGGTTATTTCATGGTGACTGACATCAGCAGGCTTGCTAAAGTAGGGCAATGGTAGATGTAATTACTGTGAATGACAGGGTAAGTGTGTGAGGTGTTAATGGCAATAGTTCCTGCCCATATTAATCCATTGGTCTGGATGCTGGCAGGATGATGCTTACAACCAGGGACATACCTGCATGGGACACTTCTCAGCATGCTGCATTCTGTGGGTATTTCCATACAGAAGTGGGGGTCATACTGTACTTATTCCCAACAGCAGGGATATGACCTGTGATAAACATGTGACTGATGGAGGAATGAGCTGAATGCATTTGTGATTTGGGAGCTTCTTGCAGCTAACTCACATATATATCTGAGACATTCCCCTTATGCTGCCATGTGCGGGGACATAGGCAGTCTCTCATTACTTCATAATTGTGCCTTTTGTGGTCTGCCAATGATTGGCCAGATTACATCAGAATTCCATAATACACAGACAACTAATGTACTGATAACCTGTATGTACAATTCCAAAGATGTGTGCAGTTGACAGTTAAATTTTATATAATCTGTCTAGGGGACTTCCACCTGTGTACTGTGTGTATGTCTGGGCCCACATTCATGGCATGTTCATCTTTCAGATGGTGACAGATATTGACATCTGAACAGTGAATATGGATGGCTGCTGAATTGGGTCTTGCTGAGATGCATTGTGGTCAGCACTGCAGTTGTCAGAACATGGCCCTGTCATCAACAGTACTGGCCATATGCCACTGAGACACAACCCTCCATGCCTACATGCTGACACTTCCACACAATATAGAACACACAACAACCTAACACACAAACCCCTGCATATTGTACACATGCAACAATCTAGCCTGTAAATTGGGCCAGCTCAGGTAATCTGTGCTCCACTGTTATTAAACCCATATGTACATGTTACTGCATTTCTACATAGGATTGTGGTGGAGGGCACACCTGACAACTGTAAACATTTGCTATGACTATACTGGTATTTTAGGTACTCTGTTGGCTTCCATTTCATTTTGTATGCTGACCTATCATGCAGACTAGAGGCATATCAGTAGAGTACAGATCTTAGGTTTTATTGACCTACATTTCGGTTTCAGACTTCTTAACCCTTCAGAACTAACATACAACTGCCAGACCTGTTGTAGTCTGTGTAGGTCTGGAGTGGGGCTGCTCTCCATTGCCATCAATTGGAGGCCTTAGCACAGCCTTTCTTTATGGTTATTTACACCTGTCCTGCAGACTGAGGCTGTTGTTGGGTATGTGAGCCTCACTGGCATGCATGTGTGTGCCTGATGGACACACATTTGGGCCACCACATGTACTGCAGTGGGATTTGTCACCTTGTCTAGTACTGCCTACTTTGTTGACACCAGTATTTGTTATGGATTTCATGCTGCCCATATAAGCGTACACTATCTGCTGCCATCCCATTCAGCCACCTGATTCCCTTGCATGCTCACATCCATACCATAGATACAACTATCAGAACATACTACTCCATTCAGCAATTGATAGGAAGAGTGACTTACCTTTTGGATGTGCCAGAAATGAGGATGGTGCTGGAGGGCTGACTATGTCAGATGCACATAGTACACTCTCTATACATGGTAAATCACAGATATTGTCATGTTTGGCATCCCTTTTGCTGTATGTGCTAATCAGAGAGAGGTGTCATTCCCTGGGTCCCTACCATGTCAGTGTATGTGTTATTCATTGCCTCTTTGCCAAAGCCTGGGCATACTGGGCATGCCTTTTTCTGTCTACATGGGTAGGCTCAGGTTGTTCCTCCTCTGAGTCCCTCTGTGCCTGTGCTGGTTTTGGCAATATTTCCTGCCCTGTGCTATTCCTGCTGCAGCTGTTTCCGCAGGATCATATTGTGTAGCATGGCGCATACAATGAAAATTTGTGTGCACATAGCTGTAGAGTACTGCAAGGCTCCACCGGATATGTCTAGGCACTGGAACTGTGACTTGAGCATCGTAAACACACACTCTATTATGATTCTGGTTTGTGCTTGTGCCTCATTATGGAGTTCTCATTCGGGTGTGTGTGCATTTCTGATGGGTGTCATCAGCCACAGCTCCAGTGCATAACCAGCATCCCCCACTAGGTGGCCATATGGGATGTCACCACTGTCAAATCTCTGGTACAGCTGTGTCATATGCTAGATGTGGGAGTCATGATAGCTTCCAGGGCTGCCAGCACACACATGTAAGATAATGCCCTGGGTATTGCACATGACCTGGCAGTTGATGGAGGAGAAGCCCTTGTGTTTTATGTAGACCCTACCCCACTCACCTGGTGGTGCTTTGATGTGTATGTGTGTGCAGTCTATAACACCCACTACCTCAGGGTATTCTGCTATTTGGTGGAAGAGATGCATATTACTGGTCAACACTTCATGGGTGTTGAGGAATTATATGTGCTCACTGGCATGTGCTGACATGGCATCCAGGAACTGGTGGAGTACCCTGGATGCTGATGCCTGTGAGATCCCCATGTTATCCCCAGTTGGCCTTTGGAAGGTACCTGTGGCTAGTATTCTTAAACCTACGCATACCTTGGTATCCACTGGGATGGGTTCCCCAATGTTTGTTCTGTGTGTGAGGTGTGGCCAGCACAGCTCAACAATTTGCTGTAGGACACCCCTGTCCACCCTATAGTGCTCCACTATCTCCAGGTCATGTAGCCACTGGTAGGTTACCCTGGGTCTGTATACTCTTCTCCTTCTCCTCACTGTGGGTTGGTCATCAGCATTCTCATCCTCACCACCCTCAGCCTCTTCCATATATTGATGTATGAAAGCGGCAGCAACCCCTATCACTTTGTTAGTTTTGTCACGTAAAATTTCCACGTCTGTGTACACTGGTGTTGTAGAGTTTGTGGGAAAAACCAGTGTGAAAGTTGTTTGCATAGTTTATAGCAGTGTGCTGGGCTTGGCTGCTGCCTGTGTAATTGGCTGATTCTGATACATTTCACCTGACAGCTATGGTGGTTCTCCTTGATTGCCTCCCTACTGCTGTTTTCCTTTCCCATTGCATTCCTGTTTATGCCTCGAGGCACGGCTGCATACCCAGTGCTCAGATGCGAACAGAGCTGATATTTCCTGTGTTTTTTTTTTTTAAATCCCAGTGCGCTGCACTCACACCTGTTTAGGCAATGTAAGCACTGCTAGGCAGCCTCAGACACACTCCCCCTTCCTTAGCTGTGCTTAGCAAAGGGCAAACATGGGCTGCAGAGCTCCAATAAGCTTACATCATGCATGACATTTCCCCTTATGAGGTCATCTACCTCTTATGCTTATACCATGGTGTTGCTACACCTACATGGTTGGTGCAAGCTAAGACTGAGGGGAAATCTGTGATTTAGTATCAGTCTGCTCATTTGCATAAAACTGACTGTTAATGCATGGTTACAAAACTGACACTCAGCCTTCCCTCTTAGCAATGACTATTCCATGGTATTGTTGTCTTATGCATGCCATTGACTATTATGGCAGAATGCTGATTTGGGTTTAAAAGCTTATTTCCAACTGTTTTCCTTATTTTCGGGCCGTCCCCATTGGCGCACTGCTGCCATACGTTTAAATGCCTGAAATCGGCCAAAAAATTAATAAAAGTTATTTTTTATAATTTTGCAACTATTTCCCATGCCAATGGCCATATATTTGGCCATTGGCATGCCTACTACATTGAATACATGCTTTCGTTTGAGCTGTCATGCCTCCATTTTGTAATTTGTAGAAATGTGTTTGGTTAGTAACCAAATACATTTCTGCAGGTTACACTATTCCTGCACAGACAGCTGCCTGCTTCCTGGATCACTAATTCTCCTCATTTGAATTGTTTTCACCAGCAAATCAGGTAATTAGCATACAGGAGCTGTGTCCATGCAAGAATAATGTAGGAGCACTTGTGCATGTCCCAGGAGCTCGTTCCTGGATCACTTGTCGGCCATATGGCATGCAGCAGCTCTTGTACTATTCCTGCACACTGTGCAGAGCTTGCTGAATCCTGGGGCTTGTGTCTTTTAATATAATTACATCTAAATCACTTGTATTTCACCACCATAAAATTCCTATTATTCTTACTATATTCTTAATGCTATTCACATTTACAGAAAGCACTCTAAAATTTTTATTTTCCCTTTTTCATAGTTAACTACTAGACCAGCTTGCTTAATTGGCCATTCTAAGCCCAATCAATTTCCTTTCCAAAGGTAAGAAGCAAACACTGTACCTTGTGTCTGTGAGTCAAACACCTTAACTATTATCCCAAGCCCTAATTTTTAGCTGCATATATTCTTTTTCATCCATTTTCTTTCTTATTTCTTTTGTACTTATCTATTTACATTTTCTGTTTCTGTCTTTTACCCTATTTCCAATAGAATTATTTTTCTCTTTTGCTACTTCCCAGTTTAACTCTTCTTTATCACTTTTTTTAGAACCTTCTTCTATGCCCTCTTTATTACTTTTTCTCATCTAATTTTTCTTCTGTTTCAGCGGTATCTAAAAATTAATTTTCCTTGTTCATTGACTTGGCTTTGTATTTGTTTTCTTTTTCCTTATTGTTATTTTCATTTTTAAAGCCATCCATAAATGTCCAATTTTATTACATTTAAAACATTTCAATTCACATTTTTGCATCATACCCCATTTCCCCACAAATATAGCATTTTTACTAAATGTCTCTTTGTTAAGAATAAATAATCTTACCTCATGTGCTTTTACACCAAAAGGTACTATAAAATTTTCCCACACATCCTACCTGTCTGCTTCCTTGTCTTTTTCACTCTGAATCCTTATCACATGCTTCCATTTTTAATTTTCTTCAGCCTTATTTTCTGCTACTCCCCTTCTACCATCTCTTACTTTCTCTGCATATGTTTTCTTTTCCATCTCACCACTATTCTTTAGGATTATCCCTGCATCTTCCTTTTGTATTTTCTTCATAATGTCCCCCCCAGGAGACATCTCCTTCATTTTCTGGTTCACTTTGCACCACTATTTCTTTAAGTAAATCATCCCACAGTCCTCCTGGCTGAGGGGTTATAATTATACATCTATCATTTGCTGACTCATCTCCATCAAATAGGTTCCTTTGAAATATTTCCTTCAAATCCTGTACAGATTTTCCAGTCTCGATATTTGCTTTCTCCTTCATTTCTTTCACTATTACTCCATCATCTTCTTTCTCTCCATCTGCTGCCTTGTTTCTTCAGGCTGTCTCTGCGCTTGGAACAGAAACAGGAAGTGCTTCTCCAAAATGGTTCCCCCCTCACAACAATGACAAGTAAGATTTTTTGATATATACAATACATATTATTTACATCGTTACATATTTACATTATTTACATCTATTATCAAATCTCCATATATTATAAACTTCAATTTAAGCATTCCATCGCCACTCTTTTATCCACAACCAAAACATTATTTTCTCCAAAGTCTTTGTCAAAGTCCATTTTGTATTGTATTTAATTTCATTTAGTCTCTCATTCAATATAGTCTATGAAACATAAAATATTACTCTTGGCCATTTTCTTCACTTCTTCCTGTTTTTGTGCACCATAATAACCAAATTCTGTTATGCCCATATTTCTTTGCTCAGATTTTAACAGATTTCACCCTATTATTGTTACATATTTCTTTCCACAAATTATTAACTCTTTCACATTTCGAGAACACATGCTTAGTAGTCTCAAACTCTCCACATTTATTACATATTCTATCTTGCTTTTTTTTTTGTATGGCATATTTGCCTTAACCGATAATTTTCTAATAGACAATCTCCATAAAAATCAATACATTCTTTAATCTTTTATAGCTATTATATCTCATTGTTATACATTTTTTCTTATCTATTTCTAAATCTTTCCATGGATTAATGCAATAAAATGCTTTCATAATGCTTAAGTACCATTCCTTTCTATTTTTCTCACATACATTCTTTTTTTTAATTTTCCATAACACAATTTTGTTTTGATACTATTGCATTTCTTAATTCACAATGCTTTTGTCTTTTTAAACATCCATTCCTTCCCACAGTTCTTTGTATTTATCATATAGTATCATTTCTATCAAGTTTTTATTTTCTTTCATAATTCCTTTTAATATTGTATATAAAATAAAAGATGTTGCATGTAATACTGGGTCTATTAAACCCAAACCTCCTTGCTCTTCTTTCATATATAGAATCCCCCTCTTGATTCAGTCTAGAACCCCATATAAAGGAAAACATGATCATCATTAGTTCCTTTTCATACTTAATAGGAATCATATAGATGTAAGTAACATACGCATTTTTTCCTTTTACCACAGTGTTCAACAGGTGTTTTTTTCTATATGAAAATCTATACGATTTCCAAAAATTAGTCATATTCTTTACTCCTTTGAGTACATTATCCCATTGTTGTTGTCTGTATTCATTCCTTCCAAATATTATTCCCAATATATCTATTTATTATTCATTGAATTTAATACCTCCTGTCATACCTTCAAAACCAAATCCTTTACTTTTCTCTTTATTTATACTTCATTTTTTTAATTGATACATAATTTTTTCATTTATTTTTTCATCCATATTTTATTTTTAACAACTAATACAATATCATCCACATAATTATACATTATTGGAAGTGTACTTCATTCATCATTTTGTATCCACTGCTACTTGGCATTTTATTAATTTCTTTCAGTATTACATTTAAAACTAATGAGAAAATTACATGACTAGCTGGGCAGCCCTGATTTATTCTGCATTCAATTTTTATTTCTTCCCCAAGTCAGCCATTTACATTTAGTTTCACATAGTTCCTTTCATAAACCAAGTTTATTAATTTTAATTTTTTTTGCTTACATTATATGCCTGCAAAATTCACATAATGATTTATACTGAATATTATCACAGGCTTTAGTTATAGCCCCCTATCATAACCTTCACTTCTACATTCTTATTTATGATATCATCAACTGTTTCTCTTGTTATCCATAATAACTCTTGACTTCATTTTCCTTTTCTTCTAAATATATTTTGGTCATATATTTTATCCATTTTTTGTAACATTTTTGTTATTTTTCTCATAAAAATGTTATAATCCATATGATTCAATGTTATAGATCTCCAGTTTTTTATCTCCTCTTTATTTCCTTTTTTAAATATAAATTTTATAAGTTCTGCACTTATCTCTTTCTCTTTAATTCCAGATTCTAACCATTCATTCAGAACTTCTATAACAATTATTTTTTTGCTGCTCTTTCATTTCTTTATACATACCATATTCAATTCCATCCAATCCTGTTGCAGAATTCATGTACATATCTTTAAGAATTACATTCAATTATTTCACAGTTATTTTTGTCTTAAATACTCATTATCTTATTTATTTAATTTCTCACCTTTATAAATTTGTTCTGTGTATTCTTCTCTTTTTTACAAATAATTCCAATATATATTATTTAATTATTTCACATATTCCTTATTGCTGTCTTATTTGCTTACCTTCCTTATTATTTAATTCTCTTATTTTCCTTCTTTTATCATTTTACTCAAATATGGTGCTACCTCTTCTTTCTTTCCTTGTAAATAATATGTTTGTTTATAAAACAAGTTGCTAATTCTAATTTGATTTATTTTATATATTTCTCTTTTTCATAAAAAGGATTTTTTTCTCTGCTAAGTCTCTAAATGTTTCTTGACTTAATATCTTATATCTGTCTATTTCTTTCTTCTTTTCTTTCTTATACATTCTAAAAAAACTTTTTTATATTTATCTTTAAAATCAAGCAAAGAGTCCAATTCTCATAAAATTATGTCATATTCATATGCTTTTTCCATAATTGCATGTTTTTTTTCTCTTCTAAATCTAATTCCTTTTCATTAATTCTCTTTATTCCTCTTCCTATTCATATATATTCTTCATTTTCCTGCACTTTAACCCTTATAGCCACATGATCTGAAAATTCATCATACTTAATTCCTTTTTTTACTTTATACTATCAGATATTAAAAAAATAATCAATTTCTGTCCTAATTTCATTCTTTTTGTAGGTCCAGTGGTTATTCTGCCATACACTTAACTTTCCACTTCTCATAATTTCTTTAACAATTTTAACATCACAATTTCTCTTATTTTTTCTTAAAATTACAATGAAATCACCCCCCACCATAATGTCCATATTTACACAAACATATTCAAGAATATTTTTAAACATTATTTCTCTCTTTTTTGGTTACATATGCATATAAAGGTATAATTCTATATACATATTTTTCTACCTCACGTCTATTACCATAATTTGTCCTAGTTCCACTATGGTTACATCTACTATTTTAATGCTTTCTTGATATAATACACATATGCCCAAGCACATTTCTTTCCTCATGTTTCAAACTACCACACCATTCCAAAGTTTTTCAGTATATGTTCTTTTTTCCTCTGTAATAATCTATCTTCTAAAACAATAATATGTGCATCTACTGCAGCACACTATTGTAATATACCTATTTTCTTCTTAATATTTTTCATAGTGTTCACATTTAAAGCTAATATTGTCATATTTTAAGAACAGTAAGCATAATAAAATGTGTATCCCTTTCCTTTCTTATTTTCTCTAAGCATTATACTTTTGAATTTTCTTTCCCTTTCTTTAACTCTTTTCCCTATCAATTTTGTTTTATTGCTTGCTGTGCACCAATCAGCTTCTTCCCCACTTATCTGCTCTTTTTCTTTTTCCTTGTTACTTTTTTTAACTTCATGTATAAGCTCTGTATCAGTCACATATTTTTGTACATTTTCTTGTATGACACATCTTTCTATCTCTTTCTCCTATATAAATTAGTTTTCATTTTCAGTTTCTTACACATTCATTTCACATTCTAGCCACGAATGACCAGTATTGCCACATGTTTTTCAAATTAAATCACATTTTCTTGCATTATGCCCTGTTTTACTACATACATAGCATCCTTTTTATCACATAAATTTATTAAATGATCAATTTTTTTCACAGAATAACAAGTTTTGGTTGACCCGTCTTTCACAAAACCCCTATTACCTTGAACATTAATAATATTAGGTACATGCATAACATTATTGTTTTCCATTTGCAGTATTACTCCACATTCTTATACCCCAGTCCATAGCCCTTTTTCATCATATATGTTTGTAGTGTCCATTACTTCTTTACAAATATTTAACAAATGTTCTTTCAGTTCTTTTCCTTCAACTTCAGTTCTAAACTAGATTATTGTTCTTTTTTTATTTGTCTGTAAAAAGCTTGTTCCACATATTATTTCCATCGATAAATATTTTTTTTGTTTATATGCACCCCAAAAAATTTCCATGGCCTGCCCAATCTCAAATATCAAGTCACAAAAAGTCTCTTTATTAATTAAAATGAATGCTCTTACCTGTTTTGCTTTGACACCCAGAGGTGCTATGACAAGAGTCCCAAACTTCATACCTGCCCAAATGTTCTTCTTTTTTTACAGCTCACATGTATTGTATACTTCTTTTTTGTTTATTTTATTTCTTCTTTCCTCTTTACTCCTTCTCTAACAGTTTGTGCATACGTTTTTGTCTCTGGAACTTTTTATGGCATAGTCTCTTCGTCTCCTTTTTCTTCTTCTGTTTTCTTTTTCAAGATGTTGCACCATAAAATTGCTGCTCAACTTTCTGGCTCACTTTGGTTTACCATTTCTTCCAAATAATCATCCCATACCCCCCTCCCTGATTGGAGGGTTGAAATTATGCATTTTTCAGAGGTAACTGTCTCTCCTTCAAACAATCTTCTCTGAAGTTTTCCTCTGGGTCCATCTCAGTTACACCTACAATCTCCTTTTCCTCCAATGTCACTTTTATTTCTGCACTCACATCATCAGAAAAACAACTTCTGGTAGCAAGTCTGCCATTTCAACTACATTTTCAGCAACTTTTACTCCATTTTCAACAAAAGCTGAATCATTTATGTTTCCTCCTGCTTCTCCTGGCTGCCTCCATGCCTGGGCATGAAACAGGAAGTCAGTATGTGTAACACACATAGCCTTTCCTGACGGCCAAGACTAGGGGAAGTTCCCCAATGCCCTTGGCAAATTTCCCTTAATAGTATACATACCACTTGGGTCTCTCCTAAAAAAGAAATGAATAGCTTAATGAGACTAACCTGGTAAACAAAAGATAAATAAAAATAAAATAAATTAGTAGTTAAAATTACAGATAACTGATTATACTATTAGGAAGACTTTTTATTTAACTAGGTGAAAGTTGCAAAGCACATATACAATGACCGATAATCAGATGAAAATGTGTGCATTGTAGTCTGAAAGAGAGAGAGAGAGTACACAACAGTACTACAACACAAATAATTTATGAAACACCAAATTAAAAAAGTGCATTCATATTTAACACCACAATACACATTGAAGTGTTTTTGCCTTATCAAAATAAAAGACGTCATCAGAACTGGTTACCTTGTGACCACACCACTTCCAATAAATAAACATTCATAATGAATAATTCATTAAAAACAAGAATTGCTCAATATGAATTAAAGGGAACTCCAAAATTAAGTCATATTTATAATAATAATAAAAATAAATATCTGTTCTACCATTCAGCAGCAGAAATAGCATTTTCAGTACCTTACTAATGGTATTTTCCTCAGCTCTCATATGTACTAATAATCTTCAGTTTTTTTCTATATGCTTCTTAACAAATTTATGAGATAAATTTGCTTTTGTCTTCTCATCTGTGTTTCTTCTATTTTATACTTCCCTTCATTTATTTTCCTCTGTCAGTTCCAAGTAGCTTGTTTAACTTGTTAGAATCTATTCTCAGCAAAGGGCAACAGGCACTAACACTTTTCCATATTTTCAGCTCTTCCTGTCTGGCATTTTTGTTATATCCCATATTCTGCAATTCCTGTGTCTTTTGTTTATATTGATAAACATTGGCATAGCTATTTTCAAACTGTCTTGCAAACTTGTGAATTGAACTATTACACTTTTAAATATGATTTTTTATTCTTTTCATATCTCCTTACCAATATCCAACAAGCCATGGGAATGCCTGCATATAGTAAATCAAGTGGGCAAATCTAGGTTTAGCCTAGGATACTTCTGTTACAGCAAACAGGAGGTAAAACAGATTAAGTTCCTGCCATCATGTTAGGTGGTCTTCTTTAAAATAGATACCCGAATTTTATTAAAGTGCTCCTCTAACAATCTAGAACAAAGTACACCAAAGATTTACTTGTTTTATTTTCAAGCAGTGGCAAAACTGATATAAACTTGACATAAATGGACATCCCTTTCCTGTATGTATTTCTTTGGGTGTTCCTACTCTGGAGAAAAGTGACAACATCTCTTTGGCAATTGACAGGATTGATGTTTTCACTGATGCATCTTCAGAAAATATTGTAACAGTTGATAATTACCAGAGAATATTGGTAGCCATTACTAGACTGTATTAATGGACATACATGATCCATGGCAATCTACTTGATTAGAGCATCCGTAAAATGTGTAGGCAGTAACAAATTAACAGACTACTGGTCTGAGAATACAGTGTAGTCTTCTGAGATGCTGAGCATGCTGCATTAATCTTCTCAATGTATTTCATCATACTGAGTCAATAAAGTCTGACTAAAATTATAGCTTTCATTTTGTCCATCCCTAAGTATCCTCCCAAAATATGAATATGTGTCAGCTACATCACTAGTGTTTAAAAGGTCTTGGAGCAAATGATAAAGTACTTCTTCATTGCCTTATTCACACAGTATAGTAAGCCATATGACAACTCAAAGTATTAGTATGGGATAATTTCACAATGTTCCTCTGTCTTGCCTTCTACTCTTGTAATGTATTCTCTTGCTTTGCTTAATTTATGTTCCCATTATTGTGCTTTATTAAAGCTTTCATTTATTATCTGCATATCTGAGCTGTGTAAAACACTTAAGTCAGTACTCTTATATGAAGTTAATAGTACAACCTCCTTACCTAAAAATACAGGCATCGGTCTTTATTTTTCCCAGTTTTTTCATCTTCAAGACCACACCCATACCAGCTATTTTCTTCTGCTCTTAGCAACTTCTTAGCTTTTGCATTATTTGATTGGATTCTCTAAGTATCCAAATCAGTCAGTCCTGTTTCTGTATAAACTTCTGTCTCATTTTTTACAGGAGAGGAGGTTAAGGCTTTGTTCATGTCCCTTTTCATTGCTCTGAATTTTTCCCTATGGGTTTTCCTTCCCAACTCCACACAGTTGTCCTTCATTATTTCAGTGATAAGAACATTTTGTAAATGATCAGTGTCATGCACTGAGAGTTCTTTCCTATCAGTCTCTCCATTGATTTCTTTCTCAAAATCAACTGTTTAACTTTGTTTCTTGTAACTCGCAGGTTTCTCTGAATCTTTATTTTTTTTTTTAGTAACTCATTTCATTAGCTAAGTATTGAGGTGTCTGGTAGCATATACATTCTCCTCCATTAGTTTCTGTAATTACTTTTTCACTAACATACAAACTGAGTTTTTCTGGTAATGCTTCTAGCCAAAGAAAGATTTTATTTTTTCCTGTGTTTTTACAACTGCTCCATTTTCTTTAGTGTTGATGTATATCTTAATCGTGTGTCAGTGGGTCTATATTAAATCAGTGAATGCTTAAAAAAAGTGAATGCTGATTTATCGACCCCATGTAAGCAAAAGCTTACAATCCCGAATACTGAGAACAGCAATTTTTTTTCTCATGGAAAAAAAAAATCGCTGTTCCAAAAAAGAAAAAAAAAACTTTAAAACATTACATAAAGTGGAGGGCTTCACCCCCACACTCCCCTACGTGGGGGCTGTGTCCCCACCCCCCCTACTTAAATATGCCAACTCTGAGATCGCACTATAGTGATGAAAACAGCAAAATAATGAAGGCAGCCAAGTGATTTCTTTCCCAGGGAAAGAATTCACTTATATGCTGTTTTGATATTTTGCCATTTCATGCTTTCAGGTTCGATCAAGACGCATTGGAAAGAATGTGTCTTCGATCATATAATAGGGAACCATGTCAGTCTGCTGTTGCCCTCTGCATTTTCAATAACTGCATAGTCCAAACTATATATCTTCACTGCAGTATGTAACATT
>NC_056732.1:756718524-756806024 GCF_019279795.1 Protopterus annectens | reverse complement strand
GTGAGTTTAATCAGGGGAGGCATAAAGTAGGGTAGAGATCAGGTGTGAATGGGCAATGCAAGTTTTAGCAAAAGGTGTAAGAAATGGTTTAATTCTATACAGGGAGCCTAGTTTTCTGTTTTTATAGTGTTGTTAGTGTGACAGTCAAAACATAGGTTGTTGTCTTTCTCTATTGCAAGGAGCCTGGTGGACGGGTCAGGTGTTATGATAGTACCATTGTTAGACAAGACAGAGAAGTTGAGAGGAGAGGATTTATGGGTGGGGGAGAAGAGTAACAGTTTGTTTTTTTTATATTACATTGGCATGAGTATGCTTATTCTCCAATCATCTGGGATATGTCTTTGTCTCCACACTGCTATGAGTTCTCTCAACAGTCATTTCTCCCCTATCTTATCCAGCATCCTTATCATATCTGCTGTGACCTCATCTGAGTCTGCTGCTTTCCCTGATTTCATTTAATAAGTGCTATTCTTACTTCTTCTAGTGTGGGCTCCTCTTTTTCCCTCATTGTAGGCTGTGTCTTGGACAGCAAGACTTCTAGGGGTTTCTTCATTCAGAAGCTGCTGGAAGTACTCTTTCCATCTGCTTTTGATGTCCTGTGGACTGGTGAGCAGGTTGTTGCTGGCATCTGTTATGAAGGGTGAATAACTATCTTCTTTTTCCTTCTGTCTTTGTCTTGCAACTTGACATAGTGGCTTTGTGCCACCTACTGAGTCACTTTCCAAAAGCTGGGAGAGTGCCTGCAATGCTATGTTATTTGTTATTGCAACTCCTTTCTTAGTTTCTTTGTTAGCCAACCAGTGTTCCTTCCTAGCCTTGTTCATCTTTTCTCTCTCACACTTTTTCCTTTACTATTTCTTTCTTTTGATGATTTCCTGGATTTCTGCATCTCACCACTAGATTTCCTTATGTACCTTATTTCTATACCTGGCTGGATCAAATATCTGTTCTAGAGTCCTCACACATGCTGTTTTGAGACACTGCTATTCTTCTTCAACTACATCTATTGCCTCCTCTTCTTGGGATGCTTGAGGTCTTAAGTAATTTATATATATATATATATATATATATATATATATATATATATATATATATATATATATATATAGATATATATATATATATATATATATATATATATATATATATTTATAAAACTGAACCAATGATAAAATCCACAATCGTGCCCTTAAGTCAGAGAACTTCACAATACCAAAAAAAGGCTTAAGCAGCCAACTACGATCATAGTAGGCTGTTTTTCTTTTTTTGGTATTACATAAATATAACTGTATGGTTGCAGATGCTTTGGTTGACAAAGTGTTTGGCTGACATCTGTTTATTTCACTGCTTTTGATTCACTAATTCTTAGGGTTTGGGAACATATCACTTTAGCAAATGCCCAGAACGCTGACATATACAATATTGACCATGAAACACTGATGGAATAAAACTAACACAAATGACTAGAGGATGAAAGGCACAATACCCAGCCGGTGTGTTGTAACACAAATAAATTCCAAAAATCCACAGTTTCGAAAAAAATGCTGAAGGTCAATAAACGCTCCAAGATGCTGTAGTTCAATAGGTATCTTTAATAATGCGAACATAGAACACAATGCGTCGACCTAGGTTTCGTCCGACTACTCGGACTTCTTCAGAACAATGCTACAACAAAAATCTAGTCCTTATATATCCGCTTTAATTACTTTAAATTATCCCATTAAGTCACTAATTGCAAAATTGATCAAAACCTCCTTAAAGAGACATCCCAGTTAAAAAACTGGACCGTTGGTAATGCCTTGAAATTGCATGAAAATTGGTACAAATCTATGTATTGTAATAGTATAAATAAATAAAATAAGCAATAGTGCTGTCATATATTACTGAAGTAACAAACTAATACAGAGAATATTACAGATACAACAACAGGAATTAATTACAGGATGAGGGAGTTCAAAATTAAGAGAGGTAGCATAAAGGAAGATAAGTACTACTTTGTATGTTGGGGAATGTGAACATGCTAGTAGCCAAAGGCAAGCTTTGTATGCAGGAGAATGTGATCATGCTAGTAGCAAAGGAAGTCTAGTCAGGGTTAGTGCAGGGGCAAAGCCAGTCAGTGTTGAGGTGGGATTTAAAGCTGGGGAGAGAGGAGATTGAAGTGAGGTTATCAGGAAGAGAGTTCCAAACTTTTCCTACAGTGTTAGAGAACAAGGAGGCTCCTGCCAGGTTATTGGATTTACATGTTGATATAAGAAGTTTGTTAGAAGAATGTAGGCTTTTGAAGTTGCAATATGATGTAATAAGAGTATTGAGAATAGGGGTGTTGTTGGGTTTATAGAGGATATTATGGGCTAAGGAAAGCTGATGAAATAAGATCAGATTTTGAAGTTCAAGCCATCCTAATTGTCTAAGGTTTAAGCAGTGATGAGTTCTGAATGTGGAGTTAGAGGCAAATATGGTAATGATGTTGAAAGTGACTGCCAGTTTGGAGAGGTTAGTTTTGGACAGGTGAGTTTAATTAGGGGAGGCATAAAGTAGGGTAGAGATCAGGTGTGAATGGGCAATGCAAGTTTTAGCAAAAGGTGTAAGAAATGGTTTAATTCTATACAGGGAGCCTAGTTTTCTGTTTTTATAGTGTTGTTAGTGTGACAGTCAAAACATAGGTTGTTGTCTATCTCTATTGCAAGGAGCCTGGTGGACGGGTCAGGTGTTATGATAGTACCATTGTTAGACAAGACAGAAAGACAGAGAAGTTGAGAGGAGAGGATTTATGGGTGGGGGAGAAGAGTAACAGTTTGTTTTTTTTATATTATATATATATATATATATATATATATATGTATATATATATATATATATATATATATACATATATATATATATATATATATATATATATATATATATATATATATATATATATATATATATATATATATTGTGCACAACTGCTGAAAAATACAACTAGTCAAAAAAGGAAAAAGATTTAAAACATTTTGTTGCAGGAGGCAAGTCTCATTGCACCCCGTGCATCCCCTGCTAATTATATATACCAACTCTGACTTTTAACTACAGTGGGGAAAGTGCAAATTCCCTGCTCCCCAGTGTACAGGTGTCTCATCATCATCATCATCTTCATCATCATCAACCCAGCTTTTCATATTTTTTTTCTACATGGAGTCGGGGTGTCATATTAACTCTCATCATCTATTTTTGATTCAATGCCACACTCCTGGTTTCTTCTGCACTCATGCTTGACTGTCACAGATCTTCTCTCACACAATCCATCCACTTATTAGCTGGATGACTTTGTTTTCTTCTTACCTTATACCTGTCTGTCTTCACCAGATTTTCTTCTGCTTTTCAGCATGTGCTCAAACCACCTTAATCTATTCACTTTGATCTTTTCTGCAATTAGAGCATCTTTGGCATCTGCTATTATGTCCTCATTTCTTCATTTGTCCCACACTGTCCATTCAGCCACCCCTCTCAGGCACTTCATTTTCATCACCTCTTGCTTTACTTATCTGCTCTGCCTTTACTATTCAGTTTTCTGTACCATACAGTAGTACTGGCTGCACCACTGTTTTGTACACCTTACTTTCAGCTTCTTTGGCATTCTTCTGTTATACACTACACCTGACACTCTATGCCAGTTGGCTGCAGCCCCTCTGATTCTAGCTTTAAACTCTTCATTCAGACTTCCCTTCTCATAAACCACTCTTCCCAGATACATGAAATTATTAACCAGTTCCACTATCTTCCATTCTGTCTCAGTTCTCAGCTTCTTCTGATTTTCCCAGTTTGATGCCACCACTGCCTGATCTGTTCTTAGTTTCATCCCACGTACCTTTACTTTTGCATTCTTTTCCCCTATTCTTTGCTGAAATTCTTGCTCAGTCTGCCTGTATTGCCACATCATCTGCATACAGCAACTTTGTTCATCTGTCCCCTCTGATCTGTTTGCTAATGTAGTCCTTCAGTAGTATGAACAGCAGTGGCTCAGAGCTAAACCCTGGCCCACACTCATTTCCACTGGGGAACCCTTTGTGAGACCAAATATTGTTTGTACTTGAGTCATTGGAACCTTGTACCTAGCCTGCACTTTTTCTACCAGTGTATCTGGGACTTC
The DNA here is from genome assembly GCF_019279795.1 of Protopterus annectens. Lineage (NCBI taxonomy): Eukaryota > Metazoa > Chordata > Ceratodontiformes > Protopteridae > Protopterus > Protopterus annectens. Next base: position 756,801,892 of record NC_056732.1, on the reverse strand, counting down.
AAACCACTGCAGTACTGCCCAAATCAGCTTTATTGGATCTTTTCATATACTTTCTCCAAGTCTAGGAATGCCCAGTAGGACTCTTTCCTCATCTCTAGCTTCATCTCAACTATCTGTCTCAATGCAGACATTGGGTCAGTTGTACTACATCCTGATCTGAATCCGAACTGCTCATCTCCCATCTTACCTTCTACTACTCTACTTTTTTGTTTATCAATCACCCTCACCAGAACATTTACACAATGTCACATGAGCTCTGTACTGTTTCCCCTTTGTTCAGTTACTTTGGCATGAGTATGCTTATTCTCCAATCATCTGGGATATGTCTTTGTCTCCACACTGCTATGGGTTCTCTTAACAGTCATTTCTCCCCTATCTTATCCAGCATCCTTATCATATCTGCTGTGACCTCATCTGAGTCTGCTGCTTTCCCTGATTTCATTTCATAAGTGCTATTCTTACTTCTTCTAGTGTGGGCTCCTCTTTTTCCCTCATTGTAGGCTGTGTCTTGGACAGCAAGACTTCTAGGGGTTTCTTCATTCAGAAGCTGCTGGAAGTACTCTTTCCATCTGCTTTTGATGTCCTGTGGACTGGTGAGCAGGTTGTTGCTGGCATCTGTTATGAAGGGTGAATAACTATCTTCTTTTTCTTACTGTCTTTGTCTTGCAACTTGATATAGTGGCTTTGTGCCACCTACTGAGTCACTTTCCAAAAGCTGGGAGAGTGCCTGCAATGCTATGTTATTTGTTATTGCAACTCCTTTCTTAGTTTCTTTGTTAGCCAACCAGTGTTCCTTCCTAGCCTTGTTCATCTTTTCTCTCTCACACTTTTTCCTTTACTATTTCTTTCTTTTGATGATTTCCTGGATTTCTGCATCTCACCACTAGATTTCCTTATGTACCTTATTTCCATACCTGGCTGGATCAAATATCTGTTCTAGAGTCCTCACACATGCTGTTTTGAGACACTGCTATTCTTCTTCAACTACATCTATTGCCTCCTCTTCTTGGGATGCTTGAGGCCTTAAGTAATTTATACACACATATATATATATATATATATATATATATATATATATATATATATATATATATATAAAACTGAACCAGTGATAAAATCCACAATCGTGCCCTTAAGTCAGAACTTCACAATACCAAAAAAAGGCTTAAACAGCCAACTACGATCATAGTAGGCTGTTTTTCTTTTTTTGGTATTACATAAATATAACTGTATGGTTGCAGATGCTTTGGTTGACAAAGTGTTTGGCTGACATCTGTTTATTTCACTGCTTTTGATTCACTAATTCTTAGGGTTTGGGAACATATCATTTTAGCAAATGCCCAGAACGCTGACATATACAATATTGACCATGAAACACTGATGGAATAAAACATTGAAGCGTGGCTGTAGAAGGTTGTCTGAGATTTTGGTACAGTGTAGAGTGGGGTTTTGCCCTTTCTAAGCTGTAGTACTATGTTGAATTTGATATATCTAATAGGTAGGGGACACAGAAGCACAGCCTTTTCCCCATCTGGGAGTGCAGCTGGGCTTACCCACCCTTCAAAAAGACAAGTATTAGATGCTTTGCTTTTGCTCTGACAATGCTTTGGAGTCAACATTCTGTGCATTCACAAATATGATACAGATTCATCGCTGTTGGTGTGTGTGTGTGTGTGTGTGTGTGTGTGTGTGTGTGTGTGTGTGTGTGTGTGTGAGCGTGCACACACACACACACACACACACACACACACACGCACGCACACACACACACGTATATAAAACATTTAGAAATCTGTAAATATTCTCTGCTGTATAGATATTCAAATTTATATTTTGATACACTAATGATAATTTTATTTTAAAGTTAAAACCAGCATGCCATTACCACCATTGCCCAAGTATAAACATGTTCATTTACAGTTGTTGTGAATGTGAATTCCAGAACTCCTTTTGAATACTGTTTTTTTTTGCAAAGCCTTTATCATAACCGTCAAATGAAATACTTTAATAAAGTTTAATAGGTGTCTGAGGACAAGGTTTCCTTATCAAAAATGACTATGAGAAAACAGAGTTTAAATTCATTTTCTCTTTGCAAATAAATTTCTGAAATGTGTATTTATGATGAGGACCATATAATTAAATATGGCTTAGTAATTTCAGTAGATGTAAATAATTACATCTACAAATACAAGTTCATAGCTGCAGATCCCTTTGATAAAACTTGCTACATTATAATTACAAACAAAAAAGAGAAAAAAAGAATATGTTGTCAATCCCCATTTGTTAAGGTATTTATGCTGATGGCTTTGTTAAAAGTCTGTCAGTTAACTGTAATGCTTATCAGGTAAAACACAAATGTCATTTATTTTTAGCACATTCCTATTAGTATAATATGTCATATAAATAATTGCTCAAATTTTAATAAATTTAGAAAGATAAATTTTAATACCAGTCAGTCAGACCACCTCTACCAGGAGATTGGTCACCAGTGGAGTACCCCATGACTCTGTTTTGGGCAAGCTCCTGTTTGGCATCTACCTCTCAGAAGAAAAGGCTAATGTGAAAAGCATCTGGTTCACCAAGTTAGCAGATGACTGTAAATTGGGAGCTAGTATAGAGTCCCCCTATAGCTCAAATATCCTACAAGAGGGTCTAACACAAATGACTGATGCCAAAGCTGCAGATTAAGACTCAACATGAAAAAATCCATTACTGTGTCCTTTGGGAAATCATCCACCCAAGTTAGTTACTCCATTAAAAAAACACCCCTAAGAGTTGACCCAATAATTAGGGATCTGAGAACATGTGTTGATATTTATTTTGCCTCTGGCCAGCATTTAGCCAAGATAGCAACAAAATCATGCATTGAGGAGGGATGCAGAGTATATTGGGAAAAAGATGTAAGGATGAAGCTGCCAGGTAACAGGAAAAGAGGAAGGCCTAAGATAATGTTTATGTATGTGGTGAGAGAGGACATGCAGGTGGTTGGTGTGACAGAGCAAGATGCAGAGGACAGGAAGAAATGGAAACAGTTGATCTGCTGTGGCGACCCCTAACGGCAGCAGCCGAAAGAAGAAGAAGCAAAAAAATCATTCTGTCTCGCCCAACTCACAAGCAAGGGTATGACATGCAGGTCCAAGGAAGTTATAGTACCACTCTACTTAGCCCTTTTCAGACCCAACATTGAGTACAGTACTCACATTATCATGTATCTAATCAGGCACTTGTAACAGTTGGAAAGTCCTCAAAGTTTTCTCACCAGGAGAATCCAGGAGACCCAATCATTGGACACCAAACTCTTCCAAAAATCATATATCTTTTTTCTCAATGAATATTAGAAGTGTGCTATGTAAAGTTCTTGAATTTCATGACTAGATGTCAACTCACTCCCCAGACATATTACCCCCACTAAAACATGGCTAAAACCATATAACTCTATGACTTTCTCCCTCCAGGGTATAATATACTTCGACTAGACATTCAAAATAAAAACGGTGGAGGAGTAGCCATTGCCTACTGATACCACCTTGCACTCACATCACTAGATAAACCAATCTCATCCTTTCTACCTGCTGAACTCCTGATTACCAACGTTAAACTTAATAATCATATTACAATTACTGTAGCAGCCATTTATATACCTCCGGGTGACAACATTCCCCTACTTGAACATATTCTCTCCTGGCTTACACAACACTCTGTTCCCCCTCTGGTGTTGGATGTGCAATTCAATAAGTTGGGAAGGGAAGAAAAGGGAGTGGGTGCTGTGTTGGATAAGTTAATAAGCAGGCCGAGCTGCTTATTTGGTTGGTGGTGTAATTCAATAAATTGAAGTTGAGCAGTATAACGCTGCCTTGTTAGTGCAAGGATAAGTGAGCAAGTGGAGGACGCTGCTTATTCAAGGGTGAGTGGTTACACTGCCCTTATGGTTATTTATTTTATCTTTTCTTTCATGGATGTTATTATCACCTGTGCCATGTTTTGGTTGAAATTAATAACTATTGGTTAACAATCATGTTTATGGAAGTTTAATAAAGGTTGTCAAATGTCATTTGGTGTTATGTGTTTATTGAAGTGGACCAGGACAACAGGTAATTCAGCTAAATGGCATTTCTGAATGTCCATGACTTTTTCTTTTACTTTTAAGTCTATTTATGAACAATTTCAGGCCAATAAAGCCAAACCCCTCTAGCTGTGGACATGCATGTTTCTGCGTTCTTATGGCATCATCAGCACAGCATAAGAGGAATGTTTGACTTTCAGAAACACAGGGTTGTCATATCCAACTGATATCCATAAACATAAGAGTGTCTACAAAATATCCCAACTAACAAACTAAAAAAATGAGCAAAACGGTGACCTTTTTACTTATTGTTTTAAACCTATTGGAATACAGACACAGACAGAATGCTATGGGTTGCCATTGCTCTTCTGCATGTGTATGTGCAACAGGACCAAGTCTATGCTGCTGCTGTTAATGAAGCTCGGCCAAGAAGCAGAAGGACGTTTTGACCCTATTTAATGTTTCATGGTCTAAATGAGGTTGAAATTGTAGAGTTCCACAGAGTGGATAGTGGCACACTACAAGAATTCTATATCTTCTGTCATCCTCAACTGAGAGCAAGAGCAAACCGAGGGGAATCAATACCTGTGGCGACTAACATATGTGTAGCACTAAGAATTTTAGCTGCAGGAACTTTCCAGAGATCAAAAGAGGACATGTTGGGGTTGTCACAGGTATCAGCATTCAGGATCCTACATCAATTCCTGAATGCTATGTTACAGCATGCCAGTGACTACATATATGTCCCTGTACCCCTGAGGACAGAGCCACAACTATGCAGGATTTCTACTCCATAGCACACTTCCCTGAATTCCTGATTGCCATAAACTGCACACACATTGAGATCAAAGTACCACCTGGGAAACAATGAAGGGTGTACATAAACAGAAAGACCTTCCAGTCCATTAACTGCTAGGTTGTGTGTAATGCTAAGGAAATCGTCCTGAGTGTGTATTCTGGCAAACCTGGCAGTTACCATGACTCCCTTATCTGGCACAACTTTCAACTTTATCAGAAGTTTTCTAGGGGGGATATTCCACAAGGTCATTTATTGGGTGATACAGGGTATGCACTCGAACCATGGATGCCCATCAGAAATGCACCCCCACCTACCCACCCACAAACGAATGCTAATAATGAGTCACATGCTCAAACCAAAAATATAATAGAGTGTATGTTTGGGCTGCTGAAGTCATGGTTGTGGTGCCTAGATACATCGGGGGAACCCTGCACTGCAATCCTTATTGTGCTGAAATTTTCACTGTCTGTGCCATCCTTTACAATATTATTCTGAGAAAACAACTTCAGCTAGAAAACCAAGGGGAAGGGGAACAAATCCCACCACTAATGGCAAGGTCACCACAGCCACACACAGGTGAGTAGTCAAAGGAATAACCACCAGCTGCTGTGGGTGTAGGTAGATGTAGCCTTGCACAATATGCCCTTGCCCTTGTCAACAGGCAATGGATAGTACTCATGCTCCCCACTCAAGTGGATAAAACTTTCATCCTATGCTCCTATGCACATACATACAGTCAAAATGATGTCAGAAAACATTCACAACCTTTACTTACCTAAGTAATGGCTGTGTACTGCTAGCATCACAGAGTCAGCCACGAGTTAAAACACTTGTAACTGTCAGACTATCAAGGTAAGTGTTGAACCTGGAGTAGGAAAAAATGGCTAAGAAAACGAATGACATATCCTTCCATACTGTTACTTGCTAATTTAACAAAGTAGAAGATGGGTAAGTATTGCAATGATGACATTAATATGTGACAGCACTGACTTATGTCAATTGAGGCATTCTCTATCAACTAATAGGCTTCATGCATCAAAGATGCATGCAATACAAAAACCTGGAAGAAAGCAGTACGATTTTTGAAAGAGCATCACAAACACATATATACTAAGCACTCAGCCAGTTCTGCACCCGGGTCATCAGACAAAACACTTATGTATCCCTGAATCCAAAAGATAGAATCAAGGATAAGGATAAAGCACAGTTATCATCATTTGCACAAGGTTTTGTATGGGGGGTGGGGCAGGAGGCCAAGGCTGGCATGAAAGGCAGTGGCTGCATGTGATTAAGAAAGGCAGGCAGAAACTTGTATAAATTATCAAATGGCCACTGAGATAGAATGAATGACCAATGTAACTGTCATATGTGTGTATATCTCTGTATGAGCACTCCTGTGTGTGTGAAGAACACAGTCAAGTTCTGTGCTAGTTCTACGTCATGGTATGTCAGACAGGTATGAGCCATGCATGGTAGAGTTAACAGTTCATCATCATTACCCCCAACTATGAGAACTAGTTCTGCCATGACTTGCAATGGCACATCCATGCTCATGTTCAGATATGCTGCTGCTACCAGAATGTGACTGATGTCTGCTAGACAAATTCTCTTCATGAATACACCCAGGACCATGACTGCATGGCCTACCATGTCGGAGTGGGGCACCTCAATCACTGATGGAGCAGTGGAAGTAGTGCCACTACAGGAGCATGATCAGGCATAGCCACTTTGGCTAACATCAGATGATGATGCTGACCTACGTCCCCATGGATGCTGTCCCTCTCCCAGCAGACATGCCATCACAGAAAAGCCTGTGCTACATCTACCTCCCTAAAAATGTTCTCTAGGTCCTAGTGGAACATAATTGCTCATAGGTTCATAGGTGTGTACTAGGCTAATGACCCTGGAGCCTTTACAAGCCTAGCCCATAGGATTACCCTGGCATCATGCCCCCCCCGACCTTAGTCCCCAGTGCCTCTGTCAAGTAGAGCCACTGGAGTGATCCCTGGGGTGAATTTTCTATTTATCACCCACTCATCAAGATTTCTCTTGAAGAGGGCCAGTGAGGTGCTCTGTTTGACAGGTATGGGAAGTCTTTTCCATAGCATGGGCAGTCTATGGGTTATGAACCTGTCTCTCCAGCATGTTCTGTTGATTGTGGTAATGAGGTTGAGGTCTCTAGAGTGTGTGGTGCAGAGGGATTGGGATTTCTTTAGATGTAGCATTTCTAACAGAGCTGGATCAGACATGGCTTTGTAAGTCAAGTAGAGATCGCCTCTAAGTAGGCGATATGGGACAGAGAATAGTTGGAGTTTTTTGAGTCTGTCCATGTAGTACAAGTGTTTAAGGCCTAGGATCCTCTTTGTGAGGTACTTTTGCTGCTTCTCCAGTTGTTGCAGGTGTCCAGTGAGGTACATACTAAATGGGGCATTGTACTCGATGATTGGCCTAATGAGGGAAGAGTAGATGGAGACAATGACTTCTTTCTTCCTGGATGCAAAACCCTTAGTAATGAGATGTGCCAAACAGAAGGGCTTTCTGACCACAATGGCAATGTGGTGGTCAAAAGAGAGGTTGCTGTCAGCCTGTATTCCCAGATCTCTTATAATGCATTCTGTGTTCAGTGGACTACCATCGATGTGGTAATTCATGGGAACTTTGGTTTTTCCCAAAGGGGATGACAACACATTTTTTTGTCATTGAGCTTAAGGCCATGTTTCTGACACTAGTCATTGGTCTCAGTGAGGCCTTTCTGTAGGATGTCACCATCACTTGGGGAGTTAATAATGGCTCCCAACTTGCAGTCATCTATGAACTTTGTTAGCCAGAGTCCCTTCACGTTTGCTAGATTTCTGAGAAGTCGATACCAAACAGGAGAGGACCCATGACTGAACCCTGTGGGACTCCACTCATGACTGATTGGCAGTCTGACTTGGAGTCAGCTACTTTCACACTGTGGGTTTTATCTGAGAGCCAGTTTGCAACCCATCTAGTGATATAGGGGTTGATGCTTGTATGTATTGCAGACTGTCCTGCAATGTTGTCTGAAATTAATCCTTGCGAGACTGAAATACATAGGTACTGCATTGATTGAGTATTCTCTTGTTCCTTCATCAGTTATTATCACATATTGTTAAACCTTCTCATTGTTTCTGGTTTGTATAGCAGTAAGTCAGCTCTTACAGTACTTGCATATGCATTTAGTGACACTGTATAGCTCACTCCAATAGCCTTGGTCTTGGTCACACTTACCTTTCTGTTAATCATCCCATTACACAGTAGGATTTGTCACCCTTTGTTGAGGGCCTTATACTAGCTGTGAAAGAGATGGATTATGGCAGGCAGAACTACCATTAGGTCTTGTGTGTGTATCAGCAAACATAATTCTACAGGGTATTAATTTACATATGTTATCTTCCCCTCGCAGATGAACATGGGGGTTGGTGTCTCTCCTCCTCACAACCTGATGTCAGTGTCTTAGCGGGCTCTCATGATGATGGTGGTCCTAGTGAGACACAGGTGTGTTGTTGGGGCCTAAATCTGTGCCATTGGTTGGTATCCCACTTTCACCCACAATGTCCCCACACACAGTCAGTATGCGCACAGATACCCAGTCCCCAGCAGCCACAGATAATGGACAGTTGGAGGGTGGTGGCATGGAACAGACTAGTGTATTGACTATGGCAAGTATGAGTGCAGATACCAGCCATAGCCAGAGAGCAGGTGAAGTCACACACAGGAAGATGGACCAGGGGAGCTCAACAGAGGACTGCCACCCATCAAGCCCTTGTTAAAAGTACCACAGGAGGTGTCACCAGATGCATGTTATGGTCCGTCATAGAGGCACAGGCACGTACTGACTGCAACACCAGCCAGATGCTCAGGGTCATGAATGCAGTGCTTCCTACCATGCGTGATGACCTCCACAGCATTTGTGATGCCATATGTCATTTTGCTGATGTCATGGATAGACAGTAGGGTGGGACATTGTCACTGCTAAACTGTGCAATTTCTGTGCTTGAGCATGTGGTGGGAGTAGGGCATTGCCAGGTGGATGCATGTCAGCAACATGATCAGCTGAGATTCCACGTGGCCTGTCACATTCACAGCGCCATAGTGGCAGTACCACCAGCACTACCAAAGGAGGTTGCTGCTTACACCACACTGGAGCAGGCCATATGCACGTGGTCCTGGCCAGTCCATCAGGGACATGGATCCACCAGATAGCAGTCACCATTGGGGAGTAGTACTACTTCTGTCCTTGGGCCTGGTGGTGACAGTGACACTCCTGGCTGAACCAGTTCCTGCATCCCTGCTGGGATACAGTGAGCCATACATCCTGCCATGTATGGTACATGGCTGTCCAACATAGCCATGTGTCTGGCATCCACATGGCTTGATGGTGTGCAAACACTCATACTTCCCTATCACAGGCTGGTCACCACCAGACATGCACAGCTCCCCTGCATGGCCCATTTGAACACCATTCCTACACACACACACACACACACACACACACACACACACACACACACACACACACACACACACACACACACACACACACACACACACACACACACACACACACACACACACACACACACACACAATGTCAGCCATATGGCATAGCCTAGGCCTCTGTCAATCCAGACCACATTTGGTGCATGTGATGATATTTGTGCCACAATCCTGCTATCCATACCATCAATGCAGGGACATGTTCATATGGGTCTGATGCACAGGATGAAATACCACAGTGTAGCAATGTAATGCTGTGTAAGGTGCTGTCTGCTGGCAATAGTTATGATTACACATCAAGGTGGATGTACCTTGTTAGCCATGATGCACTATTGCTGTTATTACTGCTGACTGACTATAGTGTCATATACTGTATTCTGTTTGTGTTCCAGGTGTCTGTTTGTCTGCAGGCTGTGGGCCTGCTGACCATAGCAATGATGAGTAAGGCAGAGTGGAAACACAGTGACCTTTTCATATCCAAGGTACAGCTGTATATGTACATGTTGGCCAGGTGTGTTTACATGCAACAGTGTATGAGGGGCAATTGTGGCAGTGTCACCTTGTATACATACCCTTGACACAGTCAACTGGCCTTCATATATGTCAACTGGGTGTTCTGTAGGACCACAGGCTCACACATGCAGAGGAAGTTACTTGAGTACTGGCACTAGGTCCCTCACAAGCTTAGCCATCACTTTAACTGCAACAGATTCAGCTATCAGCACCTGTTGCCCCTGCCATTTATGTCCCATCCACTCAACTTTCATGCAGTTGATGAGGGTATGCCTGGTACTATGTATAACAGGTTTAGGGTATGAATTCCTGACACAGGTCAGCCTCCGTTAGTCTAACCTGACAATCAACAGCATGTGTATCTGCTAACTCATATGCATGGCTGGCCTCTCATGCTGGTAGTGCACACAGAGTCATAGTCTTGTACATGGGGCAGCTGATGAAAAGCTGAGCACAGCCACTACCTGCATGTTTTTATGAATGATAGCACTAGATACATAATACAAATATCACAGAGGTAATGTAGTGTGGCAGTGTCTGCCACTACTATTCAAGTGGGTGACAATTGTGGGGCTGTTAGGATTGCCAATGGTAGGTTCTTAACACACACACACACACACACACACACACACACACACACACACACACACACACACACACATGCGTTCGTCACACCACTACATGGGGACATGCATTGTAACACACATGCACATGGAGGTGACACTTCTCAGAGAAGATGACCTACCCATCTATTTATGTATAATACACAGTGATATGACAATTGTATGCACCATAGTGGCTTGGTGTTAGAAATTGTGTAACTGTGCCTGTATGGTGGATGACATCTGTATGGGATGAAACTAGGTTTACTGGGAGATTTCAGAGGGTGGAAGAGGCACACAAAATGGTATAGCCATCACATACACACAGTAAAGATAGCCACAGGGGCTGTGCATACAGAAACACATACACATTTGCCATCAGATATATTAGTAACCCTATCTATCCACTTGTACGTACTATAGTGCTACATACACATGACATGCACCACATAGATTATATGCCTGGGACATAACACACAACCTCTTACAACAAGTAATCATGAAAATGCCTTCATGGATGGTGGACTAACCCACCAGAAATAGTGACTGGTCTCATTTACTGCTCCTATAAACCTGCACAAGTGATAGAGTGACAGACTTTGTATTAGCATGATGTGTCAGTCAGGTATGATGTCTGATGCTGGCAGGTGTGTCACTATGGCAACTGTGACATATGTGGTGATGATATCACAGGAATGCTCATTGTTAGGGGACACAGACCACGTGTAGATTTCAAACATGTGGATATTCCATGTACATCTATACAAATGACTGGTATTGGCTGTAGAGTGTTACATGGTGCATGTGAGGCAGATGCAATTAACAGGCTCTTTAAAGTAACATCATGGGTAGGGGGGTCAGCAGGCCTTAAAATGGTATAAGCTACTCACACAACAGCCACAGGGGATATGCTTTACCCCACATTAATATAGTTGCCAGCATTGAGACTAGAACCCCTACCAATTTAACTATTTGCACTATAGTATTACACAGTTATTACATCCGCCACAGAGCTTAGAGGGCTAACAAGTGTATACAAGTACATCTAAGGTGAATGACATCAGCAGACCTTGTAATGTAGGACAATATGACATGTACTGAGTGGCACATGCCATAAAATGGTATAACCCAACCCCCTAGAGAGTATGATTCTCACCCAAACACACACACACACACACACACACACACACACACACACACACACACACACACACACACACACACACACACACATGATGAGTCTCATACAAAAGCACAATATCACAGCTGTCAGTACTGAGTTTAGAGCACCTACCTATCTAGTTATGTGTATTACAGTATTACACATTTATCACACATGCCATGGAGCTTATAGCATTTAACATGTCCCAAGGTACATCCAAGGTAAATTACATCAAGAGCCCCTGTAAAGTATGGCAATGGGAAATGTACTCGGTGGGAAGGGCATCAAAAATACATTACCCTACAAACATACACACTTACAATCACCTTCACATGCACACATTTTCTAGAACTGAGAGTAGAGCCCCTGCCTTTATAGTTATCTGCACTATACTGTTACTTAGTTACTACTTGTCATGGAACTTATAGGGCTAAGGGCTGTCCAAAGGTACTTCTAAGGGGAAGGCACTAGGAAGTGGAGTGGTTGGAAATGTCCTAAAACTGTTTCTCCTACAAAGAAACACACATTTACATGTAGAATCACATTTGCCATATTTACATCCATACCATCGATCTCGAGAGAACCGTCGCTACCATTCATACACCCTTTACATGTTGTAGGGGCAGTTGATGTCTTTAATAAATCGAACAGCTTGCCAATTTCCCCCTTGAGAATGGCAATTTCGCCCCGCAGTTCAAGCAAGTCCACTTTCGTGTCTGCCACTTCCATCTTGGCATCTGGATTCTTTACTCAGGAATCTGCACCGGTTTCGTCCATGATTGAAATACGACAACAGAATCTTGAAACAACCACACACCAACGACAGGATGTTCAGGACGACCCCAATAAGTGCATTACTTCCTCAAAATATATAGATTTATTGCGGACACACAATAAAAACAAAGAACAAGGTACAAGTAGAAAAAAGTTAAGTGTTATCACTCACTATGTGAGCTTCATTAGAACACTGTTGTACGCTGTAAATTCCATTAAATATTCAAGCTTGGCGCCAAAAAATCACCTATGACGTGTACTTAAAGGTACAAATTGTGTCACATAATATTCATGATTTGTTCTTTTAAAAACCATTTGTATAACAATCTCCTTTTAAAAAAGAATGTATATATATATATATATATATATATATATATATATATATATATATATAAGATATATATTATATGTTAAAAAATTATATTATATGTAGAAAATAATATTGTATATAAAAACACTTAAATAACACGTAAAAAACACTATAATTAAATAAGACTGCGTATAACAATGACACTGGTCTGCAGAATACGGCTCATATTCTTGAACCGAAATAATCACTTGTGAAAAAAACTAGTGAGAATCTAATGAAAATTAATATTCAAGAATTAGTATATTACATTCAACATAAAATTAAATATAATATATTTTACACATACAAAATACAAAATAAAATGTCTCTGTCCATGAAAAATCCGTAGGATGTAAACTAAAGTTTCTGTAAATATATTCATAATTGAGCACATATCTTGATGTTTATGTGCCTATTGTCTATCTGTTTTCCATTTCCAAAATAGGTTTACAAGAAATAAAATCATTCAAACCTGGTGGGTTTAGTGCATCTAAATACAATTGCCACCATATTTCCTTAAAATTCAACAATTTCTTGGCATCCCCTCCTTTCGGATTGCTATATATGATGTCTAATATAGCACATTTAAATTCATGGTCATTCCCCATTTTTTCTACGTGTCTAGAAAGTGCATTGGTAGCATCTTTTTTTGTTATACTATAAGTGTGGTCATATATACGCTTTCTAAAATTTCTCTCAGTCTTACCAACGTAAAAACTTGTACATGCCCCACACGTTGCAATATATATTACCATCTTTGTGTTGCAGTTCCCCTTTTTTGGTTTGACCACTTGTTTGTAATCATTATAAATGCACATTTTATTCACCTCTAGAATGTATTTGCATTGATTACATGCTCCACATTTTCTAGTGCCTTCCAAGGAGACCTTCCTGTCAATGATGTTCGTGTTCTGCATGTTTTTCATACCATCTCTGGGATTTTTTTGTAAAATTTCCTTAATATTATCCCCCATTTTGTACACTATTCCGGGTCTACTACCCACAATTTCTTTGACATTGGAATCAGAATGTAACAAATACCAAAATATGTTCACTATGTCTATTATTTTATCAGATATGGGACTGTAAAATAATATTAATGCCCGTTGGTATCTGAATGGCTCCTTTAGGTTATTGGAATTTAAACTTTTGTTGTAATTGATTAATCCTGAACCAAATAAGGGTTTATATTTTTTGCCCCACTCATTGATAACATATGTCCCTACTTCATTCAACATTTTGAATGGGTATCCTCTATCTTTGAATAACCCAGTTATATAATCAATTTCATCCTTCATTGTTCTGTAATCAGATGTCATCCGTGAAGCACGAATACATTGGCCCTTAAATATGTTTTGCTTTAGCCTAATAGGATGACAACTGTCATAAGCTAAATAATCATTGGAAAATGTGTTTTTTCTATAAATTTTGGATTTTAGTTCACCCTTGTCTTTGTATATATAAGTATCGAGGTATGTTATACCTTCACAACTCTGTGAATAAGTGAATTTTAAAAATTCACTACTGTTGTTCAAAAATTCAGTGAATCTATCCAATTCATTTTTGGTGCCACCCCATATTAAGTGTATGCCATCCAAAAATCATGAATAATGGAGAATGCTCTTGTACCAAGGGCTGGGAAAAAGAGTTGTTTCTTCCCAGTCAAGCATCACCATATTGGCAAATATGGGGACACACGCGGCCCCCATTGCCACACTTTTAGTCTGCCTAAAATGTTCTCCTTCGAAATAAATAAAATTGTTATCCAAGACCATAGACATACATTCAGTTATAAGGCAAATCTCATCCCATTCCAATTCTGAATATTTACGAATACTGTTAGCGAATGCATCTAATCCTACTTGTTTGGGGATGCATGAGAATAGATCAATTACATCTATGGTGACAAAACAGTTTTTATCCTTCCAATAAGTTATAGGATACATACTCAAGAATTCCCACGAGTCTTTGACCATGTGCGGGATTTTTTTGTAAACATGTTTTAACATGATATCAATGTATTTACCTAAGGGGTATGTTTTAGCTCGATTACCTGACACAATTGGTCTAAATGGGGGGTTACTAGTTTTTTTATGTATCTTAGGTATTCCTATCAGGGTAGCCATTATAGGAAATTTTACTCTAAGATAATTATGTGTTTCTCCAGATATCCTACCATCTATTAAAAAATCTTCTAGGTATGAATCAATTCTCTGGTATGCGATATTTACTTCGTTAATAGAAATAGTCTCATAATTACCTGATGTATGCAATATATCATACATTTTCATGATATATTGCATCTTGTCATATATGACTACACCTCCCCCCTTGTCAGGTTTCATGACCCTGATTTGAGTATTTATCCTTAATGCATCTAAGGTTTCCTTCTCTTGTTTGGTTAAATTATTTGAAAAAATATTTTTCTTCTGTTCATTGTACATGTTATAAATTTCTTTAGTTACCATTTTCTCAAATATTTCTACTCTAGGATAATACGGTGGAATAATTGTACTTTTAGTTTTTAAACTCGTTTTCTTAATCTCTTTAGTACTCTCATCCTTGTTTTTTGATTTAGATGTGCTAGACTTGTTGTTGAAAAATATAGCTAAATTAATCTTTCTTGCATATTTTTTTATTTCACATAAGCAGTCAACTAAATTGAAACGAGGGTTAGGAATGTATTTCATACCCTTGACTAATAGATCAAAATGACTGCTGTTAATGTCTATACTCGAAAAATTGTATATAGTGAAATTATCACGTGTATACGTATTTTCCTTTACTGAAATTTCTTTAACGTGAGTATTAGAAACTTCAAATTTTTTTGATACAATTATGAATATATTTACAGAAACTTTAGTTTACATCCTACGGATTTTTCATGGACAGAGGCATTTTATTTTGTATTTTGTATGTGTAAAATATATTATATTTAATTTTATGTTGAATGTAATATACTAATTCTTGAATATTAATTTTCACTAGATTCTCACTAGTTTTTTTCACAAGTGATTATTTCAGTTCAAGAATATGAGCCGTATTCTGCAGACCAGTGTCATTGTTATACGCAGTCTTATTTAATTATAATGTTTTTTGCATGTTATTTAAGCGTTTTTATATACAATATTATTTTCTACATATAATATAATTTTTTAACATATAATATATATCTTATATATATATATATATATATATATATATATATATATATATACATTCTTTTTTAAAAGGAGATTGTTATACAAATGGTTTTTAAAAGAACAAATCATGAATATTATGTGACACAATTTGTACCTTTAAGTACACGTCATAGGTGATTTTTTGGCGCCAAGCTTGAATATTTAATGGAATTTACAGTGTACAACAGTGTTCTGATGAAGCTCACATAGTGAGTGAAAGCGCTTAACTTTTTTCTACTTGTACCTTACTTGTACCTTGTTCTTTGTTTTTATTGTGTGTCCGCAATAAATCTATATATTTTGAGGAAGTAGTGCACTTATTGGGGTCGTCCTGAACAAGTTGTCCAAAGATACTTCTAAGGTGAATGGCATCAGCAGGACTGCTAAAGTAGGGCACTGGGAGGTGTTGTGGGTGGGAAAGTCCTCAAAATACTTCATCCTACAAACACTTGTACACACACTTGCCAGAACTGGGAATAGAACCCCTGCCTATCTAGTTACTTGTACTATAGTTTTACGCATTTATCACATGTGCAACAGAGGTTATAGGGATAACTATTGTCCAAAGGTACTTCTAAGGTGAATGGCATCAGTAGTACTGCTAAAGTAGGGCACTGGGAAGTATTGTGGGTGGGAAAGTCCTCAAAATACTTCATCCTACAAACATACACACTTACAAACACTTGCACACATACATTTGCCATAACTGAGAATATAACCCCTGCTAATCTAGTTATTTGTACTATACTGTTACATAGTTATTGCATGCACCATGTAACTTATAAGGCTGGGACTGTGCAAAGGTACTTCTAAGGGGAATTACATCAGCAGGACTCTTAAAGTAGGGCACTGGGAAGTGTACTGGTTGGGAATGGCCTAAAACTGTTTCACCTACAAACAAATGCTCACATTTATATTTGCCAGGACTGAGATTAGAACCTCTGCCTATTGAGTTATTGCATGTGATACAGAGCTTATAGGGCTGACTGGTGTCCAATGGTACTTCTAAGGTGAATGATATCAGTAGCTCTTGTGAAGTATGGGAATGGGAACTGTACTGAATGGGAACGGCCTCTTAATACTTAAACCTACACACACACACACACACACACACACACACACACACACACACACACACACACACACAGGCAGGTGATGTGATATTATAACCCCCAATGCAGTACTATTACACAATGGAGCTCACCTTTATGCTGGCACATGCGACTGCTTACGACCATTATGCCACTGTCTGCGGCAGGACATCACTCTATGCTATTCAGGGTATCCTGGGACTCCATTCCAGAGATAGTTGTACTCCGGTCCGGGGTTTGGTGTGCTACAGTCATACCTTCCAAAATAAACATGAATTTGCTAGAAGTACATGATTTGTTTTAGCAGACATTTTCTGACATATCTGAAGTCTGACACTGGAATGTACTTTGCCATTACCTAGTGACAGACATCCTCAGAGCATCACAGTGCTTTACCAGAGGACTACAAGATGTATAATGCACAGACCAATATTATGATTATAATGCAAACAGAAACCCATGAGGGTTTCTGTTTGCATCATAATCAGTGTTGGTCACATTACTCTAAATCTTTTCTGCTCAACATCTGAACTGTTGGCTGCTGTGATTTACATCCAAAACTCAACTGGACACCCAAGCTGATTTAAGTATACTTTTCTCTGCACTTTGCTTATTTAAGATTAGATATTTGTTTCATTGAATATTGTGGCCTGTGTCTAGCTGTAGTTAGTTTTCCACCCCCCCTCCATGTTCCTGTTGTGGTGTTAATTTTGGTGGCTTTGGAATTGCCTGCCCCTGCTGTAGATTTGTTTTTGGACACTCCTCCTGGGCCCATCTCATTTGCACACTCAGCTGAGTACAGTGAGATCATACTTTGATTTCAAACATTCCTACCAGCCCCATCTCCTCTGCTGTGTACAGAGAGAGCACTTGGGAAGAACATCCCCTATAGCATCTTAATCTGCTCTGTTCCCTCCCTATCTGCAAAAAAATATATATAATGTCTTCTGCTGCTGTTACTTAAGTGTCTTCTACCTTATTACATTATTTTGCTGTTCTGTGTGTTCTTAAGTGTTCAAGTGCTCTTATTCTGCACTTAGTGCCTCCATTTTGATTTTTTCATACATTACTGCTCTCTGCACTTGCTTTTTGTCATTTTAATTTATTTGCATTGATTTAAACTGTATTTGCCTTAATACTGATACACACTCAAGTGTACTAGCTTGTAATGCATTTAAAGTGTTTTGCTACTGTTTTAACAGTTTTTCTGCAAAAAGAAAAGGTTCTAAGCTTGTTTCCCACCTTTCCTGTAACTAGCCTAGTCCAGATACAGATTTTCTGTATCCAGGACTGTTTTGTAAGTTTGTGAGCTCCCCAGACCTTTCTGTGTAGGAGGCAAGCTTTCTAGATTATCAGTGGAAGTGGTAAGCACTAAGTAGTCTATCTACCACAAGATAAGTGGTTTCTGGGGCAGAAATTGTAGTGTATTGGCTGTTTGGGCAGTTTTTCCATCTCTTTCAACCTTCTGGTTTAAAACCCCGTGTTTGAGTCAGTTTGTGCTTGTTTAAGCTCTGCAGATCCAGTTTTGGCTTCCTGCAGACTACAAGAGAAACATGAAGGAGAAAAAGATACTCTGATTGTCTCCATTTTGATTGTTTTCATAATGTACTGCTCTCTGTACTTGTTTTTTTTTATTTGTCGTTTTTAATTTATCTGAATTTATTTAAACTGTACTTGCTTTAATATTGCTACACACTCAAGTGTGCTAAATTATACTGCATTTAAATAGTTTTTTGCTACTGTTTTAATTGCTTTTCTGAAAAAAAAAAAAAAAAAAAAAAACAAAAGTTGTAAGCTTGTTTCCCACCTTTCCTGTAACTAGTCTAGTCCAGATACAGACTTGCTGTATCCAGGAGTGTTTTGTAAGTTTCTGAGCCCCCCAGACCTTTCTGTGTTGGAGCCTAGACGTCTAGCTTATCAGTGGGAGTGGTAAGCACTAGGTAGCTTATCAACCACAAGATGACTGGTTTCAGGACCAGACATTGTAGTTTATTGGCTGTTTGTACAGTTTGTCCATCTCTTTCAACTTTGTGGTTTAAAAGCCTGTGTTTACATGGGTTTGCACTTGTTTAATCTCTGCGGATCCAGTTTTGGCATCCTGTAGACTAGGACTGTTTTGTAAGTTTATGAGCTCCCCAGACCTTTCTGTGTTAGAAGGAAACCTTCTAGCTTATCAGTGGGAATGGTAAGCACTAGGTAGCCTATCTACCACAAGAGGAGTGGTTTGTGCCCCAGAAATTGTAGTTTATTGGCCATTTGGGAAGTTTTTCTGTCTCTTTCAACTTTCTGTTTTAAAAGTCCATGTTTACATGGGTTTGCACTTGTTTAAGCTCTGTGGATCCAGTTTTGGCAACCTGTAGAGTACAAGAGCAACAGGAAGGAGAAAGGAGATACTCTAATTGCCTCCATTTTGACTTTTTCATAATTTACTGCTCTATGCACTTGTTTTTTTGTCTTTTTTTTAATGTATCTGCATTTATTTAAACTGTATTTGCTTTAATGTTGCTATGCACGCTAGTATGCTAGCATATACTGCATTTAAAGTGTTTTTGCCACTGTTCTAATTGCTTTTCTGCAAAAAAAGTTCTAATCTTGTTTCCCACCTTTCCTGTAACTAGTCTAGTCTAGATACAGATTTGCTGTATCCAGGACTGCTTTGTAAGTTTCTGAGTCCCCCAGACCTTTCTGTGTTGGAAGGAAGCCTTCTAGCTTATCAGTGGGACTGGTAAGCACTAGGTAGCCTATCTACCACAAGAGGAGTGGTTTATCATCCAGAAATTGTAGTTTATTGGCTGTTTGGGCATTTTTTTTCCATCCCTTTCAACTTTCTAGTTTAAAAGCCCATATTTGTGCACCATGCAGAAGTGCTCAGCTGAGATAAACTATTACAGGTGCCAGAAAGTCTGCTCCTCAATTTTCCCCATATAATGTACTTGTTGTTTTACTTCTTGCACTTCAGTTAGAGTAATCATCTAGCACTTTCACAGCCTTTTGTAGCATTTATTGTAGCACACTTAGGTGCTATCAGCACTAGATGTTCCTACGCAGTAACAGCACCAGCACTTATTATTTATGACCACCCCTACTGGTATGATTTTAGGGCAATTTCCTGTACTTTCTCCTAATCTGGTGCACTTGGGTATTCTGAGACAGTGTAGCAACTGTCTAATGTACACAGACAACCTTCTCCTCTTACTTGCCAACACTCATACCTGTGAGAGATGCACTTATATCACCAAACTGGAAGCAGTGCAAGCTCCAACCAAGAAAGGACTAGCTGGTCAAGAGGAGAAGGTCAGCACCTGGAACTCACTACATATAGCACACAGCCCTCCAAAATACCAACCATCACAACCCACACATAGAAACACAAACCATACTCCCACCTTCCCGGAATCTCCCAATAAAATTTACCCAAACAACAGAGACCCCTTTGACAGAAATGCACTCTACCACCACAACACAACACCAACTCCTGAACACATAGCTCACCACCACAGTGTGCCCCTCAACCCAACCCCTTAAGGCAAAACACTTTACCCAATGTATTAATCATAGGAGATTCAATTGTGAGTCATACTGATGTCCCACTTACTAGGTTGAACAAGGAGAAGGTAACAGTCATTTGTCTGTCAGGTGCCAGGATCTGCCACATAACACATGCACTCAGGTCACTCCACAACAAGTACAAATATGACTCAGTCATTGTAGATCTGGGTGTGAATGACCTGAGACGTACCTCCCTGGACTACATGAAAAGAGATGTCATGGAACTCTCGGATTATGTGGCCCAGGCAGGTATGACCCTAGCCCTGAGCAGTATTCTACAGTCACCCAGAATGATACCACAACACTGCTACAGTCATCCCGCTCCATAAAGGGGGTGGGAGGTTGGCATGATGGTTAAGGTATTTAGCTTACAGACACAAGGTCCAGGGTTTTATTCTCCCATGGGGCAATTGGCTAGGCTTAAAATTGCCCACAAAGGCAGTTAGCCTAGTACTAACCTATGAACCACAGTACAAGCAGAAAATGATTGACTTCAACAATTGGCTAAGTTTCTGGTGTCATTCTAAGGGGATCCAGTATCTGTCTGCCTGGGACAACATGATTAACAGATCTCGATGCTTTGCCTGAGATAGCCTTCATCTGTCACCCCTGGGATTCTGGGTACTGGCTAAGGCTCTTACCACCCCTATAGTGCCTTTTTAGGCAGTGTTCCAAAGACCAACATTCCACCATAACAGCTACAAACAAATGCAATCTGAGGGACATGTTGCTCAATGCTAGAAGTCTAAATCTCAAGATGCACTCGCACAAAGCTCTCCTCAAAATGGAGAATATCGACATCTGTGCTGTAATGGAGACCTGGTTTAAAGAGGCAAAAAGCACCCTTGTGCTCCCAGGCTACAACTCATTACATACCTTTCAGCCTCAGAATATGGCCAGAAGATCCAAAGGTGGTGGTGTCTCCATATTCATAAAGGATATGCACACCTCTAGACTAGTAGCCCACATAATGTATCCGAGATACTTCAGGTGCAATTAACACTGGGTAAGACAGTGGTACAAGTCATAGAGTGTTATAGAACCCCAAACATGTCCATAGACTCTCAGTCCAGCTTCCAAAGCACCCTGGAATCTATCAAGGTCCAACCCAATACTCTCATACTGGGTGACTTCAACTACCCTTCTATCAGCTGGGAAAACTATTCAAGTACCAATGTACAGGCCCAATGCTTTCTGGAATTTATCCATTCCAATGCCCTGGACCAGCTCATTCTGACCCCCACTAGAGGAAGCAACATCCTTGGCCTGCTTATCACCAACATGGGAGACCGTTGTTCCACAACTGTAGTTAATTCCTCCCTGGTTAAATCTGACTACAAACTGATCACCTTGGAAATCCCCAGCTCACCTACACCACCCGCTAAGGTGACCACCCTGAATAATTTCTCAAATACCCACTTCAGGCTCCTAAAAACAGAAGTAGCTAACTTCTCAGCACCAATGCCAATGGAAAATAGCTGCATGACTGCCAAATCATACACCAATGCTCTGTACGAGCATGTACACAAATGCATGGACCTTGTCATACCAAATAGAACTAAGACGCTCTCCTCCAAAAAAGGAAGCCAATCTGGTGGTCCCCAGCCATCAATAAACTCTACAACAGAAGGAAGAATCTGTTGGAGAAGAAAATGAAGTCACAAGACTGGAAAACCTCTCTTATCAGACTCAACAAAAAGCTGAGATCCCTTATCAAATCCTCTAAAGCCAGTTATAAAGGCAGAATTGCTGCCAACACCACAAAAAAAAAAAAAAAACACCCTATCATAATACCAGAAGAAAGCCTGGTACCCACCATTTCTGCGGCACAGGTAAACATTGCATTGTCCAAAGCCAAGAATACAGTGTCCATGGGACCTGATAATATCCATGGCTACATCCTACATGAGCTATAAAACGAACCTGCACCACATCTATGTGCCCTGTTCAATCACAGCCTTATCTCAGGCTATGTCTGTAATGAATAGTGCACTGCTACAGTCACCCCGCTCCATAAAGGGGGAGCAACTACAGACCCTGGGGACTATTGCCTCATTAGCCTGATGAGTCTGGTATATAAAGCTATGGAGTGCATCATCATGGACCTGCTTAACAAAGATATAAGCAATCTCAAAACTCTTGACCCCACACAGTTTGGCTTTGTCCAGGGGAGATCCTGCCTGCTGAACCTGGTTGACTTCTTCAAGGCAGTCACCAAGGCTGTGGATGAGGGTAAGGCAATGCATACAGCCTACCTCAACCTGGCCAAGGCCTTTAATACCATTCCCCACTCAGGTATCATTGATAAACTCACCAAACTAGGCATCAATCCTTACATCACTAGGTGGGTTGCAAACTGGCTAATAGACAGGACCCACAGAGTGAAAGTTGTGGATTCCAAGTCAGACTGTTGATCAGTCATGAGTGGAGTCCCACAGGGCTCGGTCCTCAGCCCTCTCCTGTTCGGCATCTACTTCTCAGAATTCCAGGCCAACACAGAAGGACTCTGACTGACCAAGTTCACTGATGACTGCAAGCTAAGAGTCATTACCAACTCCCCAAATGATGCAGACATCCTACAAAAGAGCCTCTCTGAGACCAATGACTGGTATTGGAACCATGACCTGAAGCTTAACGCCAAAAATAAATTATCATCCGCTTTGGTAAAAACTCAGTTCCCACAAATTACCATGTTGATGGGAGCCCACTGAACACTGAAGGGGCCATAAGAGATCTGGGCACCCAGGTCGACAGCCACCTCACCTTCGACCACCACATTGCCACTGTGTTCAGAAAGTCCTTCTACTTGGCATATCTTATAACCAAAGGTTTTGCATCCAGGAAGAAAGAAATCATTAGCCCTCTCTACTCATTCTTCATTAAATCAATCATTGAATAAAATGCCACATTTGGCATGTACCTGACCAGACACCTACAACAGCTGGAGAGACCACAAAAGTACCTCACAAAAAGGATCCTAGGCCTTAAACACATGTCCTATATGGACAGACTCAAGAAACTTCATCTGTTCTCAGTCTCTTATAGTCTACTTAGAGGTGATCTCTGCTTGACTTACAAAGCCATGTCCAACCCATCCTACTTGAAATGCTACACCAAAAGAATTCCAATCCCCTGTGCCACACACTCCAGAGATCACAACCTTATTACCACAATTAACAGAACATGCTGGAGGGACAGGTTCATCTACCAAAGACTGCCTATACTTTGGAATAAGCTTCCCATTCATGTCAAGCAGAGCACCTTGCTGGCCCTCTTCAAGAAAAATCTTGATGAGTGAATGGGTAACAGAAAATTCACTCCAAGGATCATTCCATTTGCCCTACTGGATATGGGCACTGTGAACTAACTTTGGGTGGCACAGTGCCTGGGCAATTTTTGGGGGGCTTGGCTTGTAAAGGCTCCAGGACCATTACCTAGTACACACCTATGAAACAATGAACCTATGAACTATTGACATTCTTGCCCAAAAATGCCAGTTGAGAGCTGTAGCTACAACCAGTTGACTGATGAAGCTATGTAAACAGTCCAGCAACTTGTTGATATACTGGCTGGGGATCTCCTGCTTATGTGGTATTCTTCTTACCTGCAAAGTCATATGTGTGGGCCCATACCTTTCAACTGTACAGTTTTTGGCAGGCTGTCCAGGTGTTTGTCTAGAAGTTTCATCCAGTCTATATAAACTTGTGTTTTTATGGTAGGTTAGTTGCATGCAATTGAAGACTGATGTTACACAATAATGACAGACATTAGTGTTTCAGACTTCATAACCTTCAGATAATTCACATTAATACAAAACCCATTATTCTACCTACTTTCTCACTATGTAAAGGCAATATTTACAACACATGCCTATCACTGGGTCTTTGTCCCACTTTTATTTATGATCTTGTCCAGGTGTCCTGCTGTCAGAGGTTGAAAGGTATGGGTGTGGGTACAGAGTGCATTCTGCTGTGCAGAAATGTCCATTATATGTGTAGTATATTCCATATAGCACTGTGACTTCCAGGTATGTCAGTGGCAGACCAGTACAAAGTAATGTGGTGAACCACTGACAGACAGTTGTGTATAGTTTGATAGGTTACTATGACGTTAGTAGGGTTTTGACCCTGAAGTCCTTATGACCCACGCAGATGAGAGTGTAGCCCACGTTAAGACATGTCAGCACACAGAGCCACTGTCCAGCATGAACACAGGTGGAACGATGCACTGTATTGTTTGTTTCTGTGCACTTATACAGAGAGCACATCACTATGGGTATTGAGGTACTTGGCTTGCAGTGGACAGGGAGTGTATTTCACAGATTGTGGAGTGTGTGGGACATGTATCTGTCACACCAACAAGCTGTACTGATATCACAGCCCAGGTTGATACTGCGCCTACAGGTTGATGGAGTGAGCCTTGACATCCAGATGTGCAACAGTCCCATCAAGGCAGGGTCTGGATTGCTTTGTATGCCAGACAGGGGTCACCTCAGCAGAGTCTGTATGGAATGGGGTAGAGGGACAGTGCTGTTAGCCTATCTGGGTAGGGTAGGTGTTTGGGGTTTGGGGTAATTCCTTAGTGTTTGCAAGACCCTGGTGTGTGGAGTCTACATGGTTTGTGGTGTGTAGGTTTGTGAAGTTCTCATGTGTTTTCGCCTCAGAGGTGTCCTTTGCTTGGGTTTTTGTTTTGTTGCCCACCTCCACTTACATGGGTGTGTGTTGTGTATTTGCAGGTTGATGTTTACTGACTCCATACACCGCATGGCACCTATGTTACTGCAAAATTTATTCTGGTGTGCACATTCTTCATTTGTCTGGCCAGTGGTTCCCTTTCCCCTTATGTGTGTCTCTTCATCCTTCTGTGGTCCAGTCACAGGCTTTGGCCACAGTGGCTGCTGTTATATATTTGTAATTCTGATGTGAGTGGGGTAAATACCATAACATCACACACAAGGTTGTGGACTACACACCTCTGAGTGTACCTATTTAACAGGTTGTCCATCATTGCACCACTACATTTGGTGTGGTCCGTAGATGGTTTATGTTACTATATGTTGTTATGAGGCTACATGTGGGCCTAGCTGTCGTACCGTCATAGACTGGCATCTGGACAGGCCCATATATGACAGTCAGACAAAAGTGCACACATGAGGACAGGGTGGTAATAATGTCCTGCCAAACATAGATAGTTGGAAGACCGGTTTGATAATTGCTTGCTTTCTCTTATGTGTATGACGTCTGTTTCCCCACTTTCTGCCATTGCTGTTTTGCCATGACCCTTTCTTGTTTTGCAGAAAGTTGGCAGACAAATGCAATGTTAGGAAAAGCAGAACAGATATACAAGGCATACTTGTGCTTCTTATGTGACAACCTCTGTCATTCCAGGGGTATGGCTGTTAGCCAGTGACATTTTGTCAGTGCTGACACAGAAAGGTGGCAGCCTTTTTTAAACTGGCAATACACTGACTTTCAGGTACCTGCTGTCCTACTAGGCACTATTCATCTCAACCTCTGAGAACCAGACATCTGGACAAAGCCATAAGTAATTGGGGGACAAAGGCCTAAATATAGGGGCCATTTTTAAGTATTGGTCTTACAAACCTAGAAAGCTGATACAATAACAGGTTTTGCATTAGTATGCATTTTTCTATAGGGTATGAAGTCTGACACTACAATCTGTCATTATTTTCTGACCTTAGTCTTACGTGATTTGCCAATGAATTGCCAGACAACCACTATTTCATGATATACAGACCACAGATATAATGCAAATCTATGGACATTCTGCAATAGATCTGTACAGTTAAGAGGTATGGTAGGCACTGTGTAGGTTACTCCAAGCTGTGTATTGTTCATATGTGTGGCACCCTCTCCATGACCTGTCCAGTTTTCCTGTAGTAACAGATATTGACATATGGACAGTATGTACAACTCCTACCGTAGATGTAGTCGACATACAAAATAGTTGGCACTGCATTCTTGGAACATGGTCCTGTCAATCACATTACTGTACCTAGGCCACTAAGACACAACAGCCAAGAGTAAGTGCTGGCCATATCCTGACAGTATTAACCACACATATGCAGAGTTCATTGACCCCTGCATATTGTAGACATGCAACAAGTTATCATGTTGATTGGGACAGCCCTGACATTGTGTAGTTTGCTGCTATTTCCCTACAAACATACATGTTACAGCATTTCTATGGGAATATGGGTGTGGGGGGCACACCTATCAACTGTACACATTTGCACAGACTGTGCTATTTGCTTTACATTTTGGTTCCATTTAGCATAGTATTGTGCCCTGTCTTGGAGAATAGATGCATATCACTAAATACCACAGGTCAGATTGTAATGGCATACATTTCAGTTTCAGACTTTTTACTATTCAGAGCCTTCCTGTAACTGCAAAACATGCTGTAATATCACTATGTAAGTCTGGATATTTCATCATTGTCCCCATTCGTGGGCCTTTGGCAGACATTTCTTTATGGTTTTCTATGGCTGACTTGCTGGGTGAGTATGGGACCCCCACATTGACATCCATGCATGTGACCTTTGAACCCCTCAGTTAGTCGTCGTCACCCCCACACATATACTGCAGTGGGATTTTTCACCTTTGGTACTACTGCATAGTGTGGGATGCCAGTATTGGGCAAACATTTCCTGGTGTCCCACATAGCTGTCAGTTGTCTGCTGCTATCCCAGTAGCCACCCCATTCCCTTGCATGCATGCAGCGATACAATAGATATGCTACCAGAACATGCTACTCCATTTATTTATTGTTAAGAAGACTGACTTACCTTGTGGCTGTGACAGTTGTGAGGATGGTGCTTGAGGGCTGCCTATGTCAGATGCATGCAGTACACTGCCTATACATGGTAAGGTACAGGTAGTGTGATGTGTGTGGCATCCATTTTATTGTGTGTGTGAGTCAGAGAGATGTTTCAGTTCCTGGGTCTCTACAGTGTCAGTGTGTGTGCTATGTGTTGCTTCTTTGCCAAGACCAGGGCATACTGGGCATGCCTCTGTCTGTCTACAGGAGCAGGCTCAGGCGGTTCCTCCTCTGAGTCCCTCTGTGCCTGTGGGGGCCATGGCAATAGTGGGGGGCTGTGTGGGCCTTCTCCATGCCGTTCCTGCTGCAGCTATTTCTGCAGAATCATATTATGTAGCATGGCACATACTATGAACATGTGTGCACATGTGGCTGGAGAGTACTGCAGGGCTCCACCAGTTATGTCAAGGCAGTGGAACCATGACTTGAACATTCCAAACACATGGTCTATAATGATCCTGGTTTGTGTGTCTGCCTCATTATGGCTTTCTTGAGTGCATGTGTGTGCATTTCTGATGGGTGTCATCATCCATGGCTCCAGTGCATAGCCAGTATCCCCCACCAGATGGCCATATGAGATGTCCCCCATGGCAAATCCCTGGTACAGCTGTGAGGAATGACAGCTGTGGGAGTCATGATAGCTTCCAGGGCTGCCAGCACACACATTAATGATAATGCCCTGGGAATTGCACATGACCTGGCAGTTGATGGAGTGAAAGCCTATATCACTTGTACGTGAGTGCCTTTATTCTGCTATCTCTCCTTTTTTATCTTCCAATTTATGCACCTTCTAAGCCTCATGGTGTGCCGCATACACCCGCTGCTCAAATGTAAACACTTCTGCTGGTTCCTGTTTTTTTTTTTCTTGCTTCCCTTGTGTTTAAGCCCCATAGTGCACTGCACAAACCCCTACAGCTATAGTAAACAGTTTTGAGCAGAAAGGGCACTCCCATGGATGAAAACATGCTCAGCATTTCATGAACTAGCTCAGACACACCCCTTTGCTTAGCTGTGCTTAGCTAAGCCCAAATAGAGGCAGTGGAGCTTTAATGTGCTTACACCAAGCATGACACACGCCCTTTTATGTCAGCTTGCTTAGTCTGCTTACACTGCAGCATTATAGCTCCTACACAGTTATGTGCAGGTAGACACAGTCTCCCATTTTGCTATTCAATAAATTTAGCTCATTTGCATACCCCACTTCCTTAGTCCCTTGTTATACCACTACAAAGGAGCCTATCTCCTTAGCAACCAGTGTTACCTGTTATTGTTTTCATTCTGCATGCTGCCCACTATAATGGCAAAATGCAGGTTTCACTTAAAATTGCCTTTTTGCATTTATTTTCATATTTTCTGCATGATCTCATTTGCGCACTGCTGCACTATGCTTAAACGGCCAAAACTGACAAAAAAAACCCTTTGATTTTCATAATTTTGCAACTGTTTTCCATGCCAATGGCCATATTTTTGGCCATTGGCATGCCTAATAGTCATAATACATGCTTTACTTTGAGCTGTCATGCCCTCGTTTTAATTTTTGCAGAAATGTACACAGTTAGTAACTGAATACATTTCTGCAATGGACGCTGCTCTGACACGGATGACTGCCTGCTTACTGAATCACAAATTCACCGCATTTGCATGTTTTTCACCAGCAAATGAGGTAATTAGCATTATTCAGTGGTGCCTGTGTCAGAATAGTGCTGGCAGGCTTGTGCAGACCCCCAGCTTTGTTTATTGAATCGCTCAGTGGCCATATTCCATGCAGAAGCTGCTACACTATTCTGACATGGTGAAATTGCTTTATTGAATCCCGGAGTTTGTTATTTTATTTTTGGTGGTGTTAATAATAAAGTTCTGTTTTAATGGATTTTGGATTATTCATTGGTGGATTTCCTTTCAGCACTGGTGAACTTATAATATATTCTGTTTGCATGGGAATTTAAAAACAGTCAGTGTCTTTTTGTGGTTACTACATTGGACTTGATTTAAGATTCAGTCTTGAATTACAGTGAGTCTATTCAGAAGACAATTTGTTTCATATGTGCTTTTGAAGCAATTTGTTTGCTGTTTGCTGCTCAAACACTGTGAACTGTTTCTAGCTGTATTATTTTTTTATCTTGCCTTGTCCCCAAAAAAAGACTTGCCCACCTTACCTTTGGTCACGAAACACGTCATGCGTACAGAGAGCCTGCAGTAATACCAGTCTCACCTGAGTGTTGAACCTTTCCAGTTATTGCTTCTCTTGTGGTCACATGGCAAGATTTGTACACCTGATGGTTACAAGTCCATCAGTGCAGGTACATGGTTGTTTTTGTATGTTTCATATAATATTATGTTACTCCCAGCCTCATTTGCTGGCCACTTACATGACCTATTTTGTACTATGAGGCTTCCACCTTTCTTATGCAAGCTGCAACAAAGAGAATGTTATCATGACACTCCTTTCTACATTACCATATTGATCCCCTGTAATATATAATACACACCTTGTTCTCAAAAATATGTATTGCCATTCTGCACTCCATGCAAAATGTCCATCATCTCTTACATAGCATGTCTTGTGCATTTAACTCTCCATGCACAGCTGGCCATCAATACAGTGTCACATCACTGTGTCATGTTCCTTCTCCCACATACCCCACTTACATACTCATTTACTTTATGTTCCCATTGCTGTTATCCATGATGGATGTTCATTCCAATGCAGTGTACATTACCAGGTATTGCGTCTTTCTTCAATATGCCCATTTCAAAGTCTAATATCCTAAAGAAGTAAATGCATGATTCAATAGTTTCTTATATTAGTGCAATCTCTTACAAGATTGCTTCCTTACTTTTTATCATGCTAATTCTGGCCTCTTAGTGTACTGGTTATATTAATGAGGTACCTTTTCTCAATTGTCTCCTGAAAGTCTATCTTAATAAGCAATGCTGTCAAAGCTAAGTTAGACTATTCTACTGATCCTTGCCCATCTCAGTGCTGTTGTACAAATGCAAAGTATACTCATGTACAGCATCTATGATGGTTTTAGCACCACAAAATTATGTCATGAAGTTTTTTTTAGTTATTTCTTCACTGCACTGTAATGCACATCACATTATGTATGAACATCTATGCAGTCACGCAAAGCTGCCATTTTGCTTCTTAAGTGCCTTGACTGAGTGACCATGGCTGTTTCAGTGCAGGGAACAGCACGACCGTGTATGTTGTTCAAGCAAGAGCAAGATTTTCTTATTCTTCCTGCATAGGGATTTTTCAGTAATGCCTTCTGGGCCAATATGATGTCCCTTGTACAAGGTAGATGCCTGGCAAATGTTACCAAGCTAGTGAGTGATGCCATAGGCATTGATTGTTCTGAGACAAGTGCATACATTATTGTGGCCTGAGTGGAGTTTTCTGTACTTGGTGAGCTAATGGAAAGAAGATGTTAGAACCAGAGAGGCAGAGCTTTATTGTAAGCATTTGCTATGTTTCTTTTCACAGGTATACTCCTGCATTAAATTATTTTTACTGTCTTGCAGCAGCTGAGGGCAACAAGTTATCATAATAGAATGCCATAGGAGACAAGACTGATCCTAGTTCACCTTTAAAACTGTATGCCATTTATGTGTGTACTAATGTGTCCTCTTTTTGCTGTGTTTCCTTCTCTTGTCTAATTGTGATGGCTGCATAGGTTTGTCAGCAGTCACCTCTACCTGTGCTAGACAATGCCTCAGGTGTTGGGTCATCATTGCTATTGGCCTTTCTCTCAGCAAGGTAATGAGGGGCACATTTCTTATGGCATCCTGGAGAGCTCATGAGTGGACTAAGTGACCACAATCTCAGCAGTGAACAGAGGATTCTCTTTTAATAGTGATCTTGAAGGATACCTGTTGCTTCACTCAAACAGTTTCATAGGCTGGTGACATCAGTAATTTGCTAATAGATAAGTAATGATAAGTCATTCCAAAGACATGCATCTGGAGCATTTCTCCCCGGGCCTCCACTGAAAACAGGCTCTGTGGAATCTAGTTGGACTTTCCCGGTCAACAAATGGTAAATAAATAAAAATAAATAAAATAAATGTCTTCCAGTGACAGAATGCCTCCTGGAATTGCTCATTTGAGTCAAAGATCAGCAAGAGCAGATTGCTGTGCCTCTGGATGTACTGCCTTCACATATCATTAGCTTCAGACATAAGTAATTTCTGTGTGGATTGGCCTCTGATCCTATTTTTCATATAAAAAGTGTTCT
The DNA here is from genome assembly GCF_019279795.1 of Protopterus annectens. Classification (NCBI taxonomy): domain Eukaryota; kingdom Metazoa; phylum Chordata; order Ceratodontiformes; family Protopteridae; genus Protopterus; species Protopterus annectens. The sequence continues at coordinate 756,770,210 of NC_056732.1, read as the reverse complement.
TCTCTATCCCTGGCCCATCTGTTCCTCCACATTGTGTGTGTCACTCGTGATACCTTGTTTGTTGCCAATTCCTCTGCATCATATATTGTCCACTGTCTATCAGTATTGATCAGCTGTTGCCTTACCATTTATGCCAATGCTACCTTTGTTAGTGTGTGTCTGAATCTTATGTTTATGTGTCTCTCCCTACAACCTTCTCTTCTCCTTCTGTCCCTTACACAACCATTGACTGCTACCTTCTGTGACTATCATTCTTCTTATTGCATGAAAAAATGGTATCCTTTCCCACTTACAAAATAAGATCATCTTCCCTTACCAGTCATTCCTTATGATTACTCTTTGATGCATTCCTTTGCTTGTGATTCTTGGCACTTTGCTGTGATGGCTCTTCTCCGGCTGTCTGCTACTCCATCTGTGGTAGTGCTATGGTGATTTCATACTTGCCTGAGTGAAAATAACCTAGAGAACACCTAGGCACATTTGCCTGCCATTCTGGTGATGATAAACCATTTAACCCTACATACCTTACAACTCTAGTATGACCTTTCCACTTATTCAGCCTAATACTACTTGTCCACGTAATGTGACTCTTAATTTATTATGCACTTCTTTTCTCAGAATATGAGTTTTGTGCAAACCCAGATACCTCAGGAGCTGCAAGACTCTGTTGTGTTAGGTTATGCTTGAATAAAAATCCCAACCATGGAAGTTGCAGCACAAGCTGTATACTTTAAGGATGGGAAAATCAAGTCTGCAAGAAATCATGAGTCACTAATATGGCAAGATAAAATAAACAATAATGTCTCTTTATATAAAACATTATGTGACAAGGTTATTATGCAGACTGTTTTAAGATATGGACGCATTTAAAGGTGGTGAAAGGTAGTCAGATTACAACAGAAAGAGAGAGTAAAGTATACTCTTATCCAAGATACAATCTACTTATGATCATATTTAATTTGCTCCTACATTACAATGAATGTATACAATGAGGTAACTCTTCTAATTGTCTGAATGTTATCATTTGCCTAGTTGTTATCAGTTCATTTTCATAATTACTTTAAAAATGAATGATGCAAATTTACATGTATCTTACCACATATTTCTTTCATTTCTTAATGCTGTTTCATAATTAAGGATGTCTTTTTCCAAGGATCTTATCACTTGTTTCTTTTTGCTTTGGGTCACTTCTTATAGGTTAATAAGTGTTGTGATATTATGATGTAGTGCCATCTGTGCCAGGGAGAGTAGGGGTAGTACATGTGTACATATGCCAGCATAGCTAGCTGGAGTTTTGTAAATAATTTAATGTTATTTGACTATCAAACTGATTTGTACAACAGATGTTTGAGTTAAAATATATTTGTAAAGTTAGTTGTGTTAAAAATGCACGAACAGTGGGTCCTGCTGAACAGAAAAGAGATATACATGTATGTCAGACAGTATTATTATAACTGATTAAATGTATATGTTTTAACAGTGAACCCTGGAAGGGTGGAAAGTTTGAAATTGTGTTGTAGCTTTCAGATGCTGCCACAGATCTTAGCAAAGCTCTGTGTGTATTGTACCAGAGTCAGGTGACCAGAGGTGATGTCATCCTCTAACCAGCATCTGGTTTCTTTGGAACTCTCACAGCACTTTGGAACCTGGCATGATAGATTTCTGACAGGTTATATATCTCACAAATCTACACAGACAGTGAGAGACATCTTCTGGCTTTTGCTGTGGTAAGATCCTAAGCACACATTAGCTTGCCTTGCTTTAGTAAGTAGTAAGGGAAAAGTAATTCTTTAGTTAGTTAGGGACATTTAATGAGAAGAGTTTAGTATTGTTTCTGCATTTTTAGAAACTGTACAACTGCATTATTTTTATATCTCTGTGGATGAAACTTGTTTATTGTATTCAGTATTTTCCTGTTTTCTGTATTATTATTTATCATCAATTATTTTTATACCTTTCACAGTCAAAGACTGATACATCCAATCAATAACAAAAGTATAGATGCCATCATATTTAAAATAACAAACAACCAATAAAAATCATCTATAGATAAAAACTAACAAATCAAAGTGACATATGCGAATTCGTCCCAGAAAGATGGAGGAAATTATACTCTTATATATGATACAACCTCTAAAAACATCCGGTTCCTTTAGTAAAAACATTTTTTGTAAAAGTGAATCATTGGCTGTCTGCAAAATGCACCAGCCAATCAAAACATGTGATCAACATTCATTAATATGCACTGTATTCATCTGACCAGAAGTATTCAGTCAAATGACATCACATGTATTAATGTCAGTCAAACAGTGATGAATAAAGATTAAAAATATAAAATATAAAAAATAATAAATGACTGATGTTATTACCAGTAAATTACATACAAATGCTGTAAAACCTATGTATGATAAGACCAAATGGCAAACATATTCAAACAATCATACATGTGTTATTAATGTTAATCGCATTCATCATCTAACATCATGGTCCTATGCTAAAATATAAAATATTGGAAGACCCTTGAGGGGAATAGAATGACAAAACATTCTCAACAAACATAAAGGGATGGTTGTGTGCACCAGAATATAATGGAATATGTTTACTGACATGATTTGAGAACTGACTGTTCTCTCATAAATTAAAATAATACATAATATACAAAGCTTCAATGAAACACATATACAACAAAAACATAGAAACTAGAAAATATAAAGCAAACAAATCACACATATGGCTAATGTCTTCTCATTCATCAAAAATTAAAATATGTCCAATCAAAGCCATTGAAAATGAAACATCATTATGCATAACAACTGACCTATCAACATGCTAATAGAAATAAGCAAACCAATCAAAACGTACCCCTATATACTAGAAAAAATTGTGAATCTTCTCACAAAAAAACTTCTTAATGCAGTCAAATGACAAATAGCCTCTTTTATATATACAGTTCATGTCCAGTTCAAAGCCAGATCAAGCAAGAGTAAACACAGAAAAAGATTTCTATAAATCTGAAAGAGTACTGAATGTGTACCCATACAATGTCAGCACTAGACAACAATCACACATAAATCAATATAAAACTTGTTGTATTTCACAACTACAAGAATATAAAAACAGTGCAAAAAATAAAACTAAGTAATATTAAATAAATACAAGTCATTTCAGCTATCCTGTTCATTGAACTCCATACAGCCTATCATATCCAAGCCAGTCAAGCACACACTTCACTTATGCATGCCAGTCAACCAATCAAATGCAAAATAATAATATGTGAGCCAATCAAACTATACTTCATATATATATATATATATATATATATATATATATATATATATATATAGTTACATATTTCAAAACAACCAAAAAATAAAAGGAACATACTTGTACCCAATAATAAAACAATTAACCAAAACTGCAGTCTATCTGAAATTGTGTGCTTTTAAAACAGGCTTGATGGAACCATTGCCATTCAACCCCGATCCTCTCTTAGCCCTTAATTTAATAATCTATCTCAACTCACATCTTTTAGTGACATTCTTAATGTCACCTAAATGGATATTTCCATTCATATATTTTCAATTGTTAAAAACTGAAAATAATACAAGAGATGTTCTATAGCGTGTTTAGCTAAAGCATTGGCAGTATTTAAAGTCCTAATATTATATATATGTTCTCTTATCTATTCTTTGAAAATCCTGTTGGTTTTGCCAATACAGAAGGCCAAGCAGACAGTGCAATGTGCCAAGTATACTAAATGGCATGTATCACAGTTAGCCAAATATCTGAACACAAAATTCTGCCCTGTATCCAGATGTTTAAAACTATTGCCAACATCTATATATCTTCAAAAATTGCATTTCAGGCATTTGTAAATGCCTACTTTACTAACATCACTTTCAAGAGTTAATTGATTCAGAGGATAACATATAAGTTGTCTCAGGGACTTTGTATTCTTAAAGCAAAATTGTGGTTTCTCACCCAATAAATTCCTAATCTTTTCATCTGTCAATAAAATAGACCAGTGTTTAGAAAAATATTTTTGATCTGGTTAACATTGCTTGTATAGGAAGATTAACAATATTCTTGTCCTTCCTTATATTCTTATTGTAGATATTAGCACTAGAACTGCTGGAAAAAATAGGATTTATCCCTAGTGGATCTCAGGGGTAGAACTTGTAAGAATATTCTATCAGCTTCATTCCTATTATATCTTCTTTCCACAAAATTATCACTAAGGGTCATTAGATCTTGATTAAAACCATCATCAATGCCATTCAACCTTGAAATATTCATTGGTTGACCTTTTAACACATAAGCAAAAATATGGCCAGGATACATACTCTGTCTGTGTTATAAGGTGTTCCTGGATCACTTTTTTCAAAATAACTCAATATCGAACATTGCATTAGGAAGTCTGGTGACCCAATGTCTAAAAATTCTATGGATGAATCTGCATAATGCAATGAAAACTCCAAAAAGGAAGTGGTATGATGTAAAAATTCCATGAACCTTTGAAGTAATTTATGGTGCCTTTCCAAACAATAAAAATATCATTGAAAGAATGTTGATAGAAATAGAAACCCATAGATGATGAGAATTCTTTATTATTGAAAACCATAATTTCTTTCCAATAGGCAAGCACCATGTTGGCATAGCTGTTGGCACAGAAGATGCCCATAGCTACGCCATGTATCTGCATGTAATACTTCATATTGAAGACAAATACATTGTTCTCAAGTACTTCAGTACAGAGACCAAACAAATCAACGTTTTTTTTTTTTCATAATCACTATGTTGCTCTAAATACTTCCACACATAATCTATAACAATAGTGTTGGGAATGACTGTAAACAGTGACTTGAAATCTAAGATTACTGACAATAATTGGTCTGCACCAGAAATACTGTTTGTAAATGTAAATAAATCACACAAAAATGTCTATAATGTGGGGGTGGAGCCTAGGTGGCTAACTGAGAGCAGTGAATTTTGAGAGCTCCATAAACTAGTATAATATAGGAATTTTTTTATTTCCAAGTTTAAAACATCAGAAACCTATAGATAAACTACTAAACTACATAAATATCAATTTTGGTGGAGATATACAAAATTTTTCCTCTCAAGTAACTTGGAGAAATATTGAGTCAGTGAATATGAACAACTTAAGGAATTCTCATCCAGATGCTGCTTTGAAAAAAGAACTGCAATTGATGACATCTACCTTTTCAGGAACTATCTTTGAAGATGGATGGCTTTAAAAATGACTTAGAATACCTCAAATTAAATTCTGAGAAACAGTCTGATACTCTAAAGGAAACATTACAGCAACACCATACAAAAAATAACAAATATAGAGAATTTTCTAAATGACATTGAAGGGAGACTCAATGAGGAAGAATTCCAAAAAGAATTTCTGCTTAATCAGAATACATGGCTCCTTAAAAAAAATAGATGACTTGGAAAACAGTGAAAGAAGAAACAACATAAGGATCTTTGGTCTGCCTGAAAAACACTGAAGGAGAAGACATTATTTCATTCTTAGCCTGGTTTCCTGAATGTTTAGACTTGAAAGAGGGACTTTCATTTGGGATTGAAAGGGTGCATAGAACACTGAGGAAACCTGCTTCTAACTCAACAAATACTCCACCTAGATCCATAGTTATAAAATTTCTTTCATTTCTGGACAAGGAACTAATATTAAAATCTGCTTGGAGAAAATCACCCTTAAAATACAATCAAAGCATGATAAGGTTTGACAATGATTATTCTTCTAGAATACTAGAACAAAGGAAAAAAGTCTGGCCAATAATAAAACTGTTAAAACAAAACAACATTAAAGCACAGCTGGCCTTTCCAGTCAATATAAAATACTTTTTGCCAATGAGATGAGAACTTTTAATGACTTAGAAGAAGCTACTATTTTCATCACAAACAACAACATAGTGTCTATCCCAAAAGAAATTGAATGTATGGCCCCTACTCTTAAAATAATAAAAGAAACAAATCCTTGGACTGATGCTAGAAAGAAGAAACAAAAAACTGATTCCAAGATAGTTGTTCTAAAAAAAAAACTCTTAGAACTACAACTCTCAAAGTATCAACTGATATGGTACATCACTTGTCATCTGTTTTATTTTAAAAAGGAGGGTTTCTTAAACAACTGAGAAACAGTAATGATTTATTCAGAATATTCAAAGAGTCCAGTAATTCTTCACAAACAAAGGTATGTCAAGATGGGTTACTATTTACATTATATATAAGCCAAACAAAGCAACATACAATATAAACATAGAAATTTCTATTCCCCTACTTGAACTCAATGAATACTTATCTTGTTCATTTTTCATTGTTTTTACTTATAATAATTGAAGTTATTAATCAACTAATTCAACAAGGTACTATTCATCAGAGTTCAGACTCAAATGTAACAAATTAACATAATATATAATAACAGTAACAGTAGAGTGTTTTGAAAAAAAATGCTGTCATGGAGACTAATACCTTCATCAGTTAAAGTATGATTTGGAAATGTCATGTATATCCCTGTTGAATAATAGTAGCAAGCTTTTAGTACAAATGTCATCATTATTCTGTCTAAATATAGTTAATATCAATTATGGCAGGTATCACAGCTATGAGTGTTGTTTGATCAATCCTGATATGTGTGTGGATGCAGCTGTGTCTGACAGCTAGTACAAATGTCATTATTATTCTGTGTAAACCTAATTAATATCAATTATGGCAGGTATCATTGCTTCGAGTGCTGTTCAGTTAAGCCTGACATGGTGTATGTGGATGTAGCTATGTCTGGCAGCTGTGGTGTGTTGCCATTTTCATCTCTGGGAGGCTGTGGGTTGCAGCTTGTGGTCGAGGTTTGCTGATGCGTGTGTATTAGAAAGAGACATTTGGTGTTTTAGCCTGGATCCAGGGGAGGGGAGGTGGATATATTTGTGGATTGGGATATTTTGGCAGAGGATGTTTTGTTTGTGCATCTGCTGATTGAGAGGTGGGGGGGGCTGGAGGAGTGTGTTGTCTTTTTTTGTGGCGGCTTGTTGGGAGTTTTTTTTTTATCTGTTTGCTCTCTATTCTTTTCCTGGCTGCTGTCTTGCTGAAAGGGAGGGAATTTAGGCTTGAAGTTGCAGTGAAGTGAAGCTTTACTTCAGGTGCATTGTGAGCCTCTGGTATGCAATACACAGACACATTAACAGAACCAGACACTCCCAAGTTGCTATAGTAATGGAGACAGAGTGACAATAATGCTTAACAGCTCTGAGAAGCCTCCGAGATTCTTGGCGATGATGTTTTTAGTTTAAAATATATATATATATATATATATATATATATATATATATATATATAATAAAAGGGCTGTTTTCAACCACATGTACACATATTGATGGTCTCCCAGCACTTTGTTTAGCTCATTAAGTTGATTTGTGATAAAAAAAACCACACACACAAGAGTTACGTAAATCTAGACATAAAATATATAATAGTCATATAAGATGAAGCACTCTGCTGAATTTAGATATTAAAGAGAGGATTTAATAACATGGGTTTGTGTATAACACTACTGTCTTAACTTGTCATAAATGACATACACTACATTGGACATCAAGGGGAAGCATGATGATTTTCTTATATAAGTTAATATTCATAACAAGTTATGTAATTGCTTTAACTTGAACTGTATTTTTGTAACCCATCTTGAGCATATATAATACTTAAGCAGTTACCAAGGTAACTAATGTTTTATACATGACATCAAACCGACAAAGTTGTTCAAGAGAAACAACAGAAGCCTGAAATTGAAATGTCACAGAATGGAACAATCATATTCTGAACAAATAGTATTAAATTGACAATAGACAGTTTAATAACATGGGTTGAGTATAATAATACTACTGTTTTAACTTGTCATAAGTGACATACACTATATTGAACATCAAGGGGAAGCATGAAGATTTTCTCATTTAGGTGAATATGCATAACAAGTCATCTAATTGCTTTAACTTGAAATGTGGTTTTGTAACACATCTTGACCATACATAATACTTAAGCTGATACCAAGTTAACTAATGTTTTATACATGATACAAAACTGGCAAAGTTGTTCAAGGGAAAAAATAGAAGCCTTAACTAGAAATGTCACAGAAGTTTGAACTAGGAATGTCACAGAATGTAACAATCACATTCTGAACAAATAGTATTAAATTGACAATACCTCTGCTGATTATACAAAATAGAATGTTGCCATTTAAATCTAAACATTTTTAGTATATGCCATACAATGGTGATTTATGAATATGGAAAGGGAACTTGTAATCATTAATCACAATAAGTGACTTTTTCTATTTAACCTACAATTTCACTCATTTTATAATAAGAAATGACAGATATGAAAATCCACATGTGTAGGAAATGTTGGGAAAGAGGGATGCACTGATAATTACAATGCACTAACTTTCATCAATGTTTACATAAAACAAACTTGATGCTTTATGCAAGTTAGCACAGCAACAAACAAAGTGATTACTTAAATGCTGATAAACAATGACATATAACATCTAATATATCCAGTAAAATAAATTGTATTATAAACATTAGGTAGAAATATTATTACCATCTATTTATATTAAGTAATATGTTTTGAAAGACTTCATCAGTAAGGGTGAATATGTTAAACAAATGTGTGCTATAATCTTTTACTGAGGTTTTATATATGATACATCCTACTTTACTATGATTGAATTGCTTGTCATCTATATTTCATGTAAATATTAATTGCTTATACAATAAGTAGACATTTATATTGTATTAGAATTCTGTCTAATCCACAATAGTACTATATCTGCTCAAAATAATATAAATATTTCTTATTCCTGTTACAGATATTCTCCATATGATAATTCAGTTATGGAGCTCAGATGTTCTGGATTGTCAAGTATGAGTGATAATCTGATGGGCTTAGGTTTATCCATCAGATTAGGAATGATTTTCATTCCATCTCTAGTGTGGATCTTAGTTTTGTTGACATTTATTAATTTAAATTTATTTCAAAAAACATTTTTAGTATGCCTGACCAAAACATTACTTTACTGGTAAACACTCAAAGTATAAAACTGATAATTTCCTTTAAAAGCTCAAACGTATACTTTATAGTTATCAGAGAAAAATGTTTGATAATCACAATAAAACAAAAAATACATAGTCTAAATAACCTAAGATGGATTTAACTTTATTATCTTTAAATACCAATGGCTTAAACAATCCTAGCAAGAGATAAAATCTACTTAAATATTTAAAACTGAACAAAGTACAAATTGTCTTCCTTCAAGAAACTCATTTCAAAACAAATGACAATTACAAATGGAATCCAAATGAATATATGATATCAGTGCAATCCACTTATAAGACAAAGGGAACAGGGGTAACAATATTATGGAAAACAAATGTGATTAACACAAAAATCATTTATAAATATGAAGAAAAAGAGGGTCTTATGGCATTAGTAATGGTTAAATATAATAACAGAATATGGACCCTAGCCAATCTATACTGATTCCCAGGCACTGGGTCAGGAACTCTTAAAAAACACTTGGATTTTATTTCCAATGATTATAAAGGCAACTTAATATCAGGGGGAGATTTTTAACTGTATATTTGATATTTCTGAAACTACAAAATAAAAGACTGCTGTGTACATCTGTGTATCAAAAGCTTTAAACAAGTGGGTAGAATCATTTCATCTTGTACTTTCAAATTTGAAGAAGATAAATCTTTGTTGTTTTCCCATCAAGATCACAAATTTGGAACCCAAACAAGAATAGATAAAATATTTGCTGCCCCTGACTTACACTCGAAAATCATTACTTTCTCAATCACTCCCTGCCCCTTTTCAGACCATAATTCATTGATACTAAAACTTCAAAATGGGTGCAAACCATTAATCTTTAACTCCAGAATTCCAGCATATATAATTAAAATTAAAGAGTTCAAACCCTGGTTATTATCTGAATTACAGTTCTTCTTAAATATTAATTACACCACAGAGATAAATAAAATAATGATATGGGGCTCATTAAAAGCTTACATATATGGTAAATCAGAGAATGAGATTTTGAATTATTAGAGCTACAATCCAAACTTTTGTCAGTAAACGCTGAACAAAAATCAAAATCATTTGGAGATGAAAAAGTAAGTAGAAGTATTAAAGAATAAATACAGTGAAATTCTAACACATAAAACTAGTTTAGGTTTAGTAAAACTAAAAATTAATACCTTTGCTACTTCTCCCAAATATCTACATAATGTATCCACAAGAATCAAAATACAATCAAAAGCTAATAACATTAAAAGTATCTTCCATGAAAAGAAAGGGAAAAATGTCATGTCTAGGATATAAGGGACATCTTTGATGCCTATAGAAATCACTATATGAAACATTTCCAAAAAGAAAATATACATACCGATCAATTAAATCTAGATGAAAAATGTTCTAATATAAAAAAAAAAAAACAGAAAAATTAAAACTAGATCTGCAAGCACCCATATCCTACAAAGAAATGACAGATACAATAAAAGAGGGAAAAAATAATAAAGCTCCAGATATAGATGGGATAATTATGGAAATATATAAACTTTTTCCTTCAAAGATACTATCCCTCTTCTATAAAACTCTATTAGAAATTCAGTCACAAGCTTTAATACCACCCTCTTGGAGATATTCCTTAATCACACCAATCCTAAAGGAAAACAAATCCCCAAACCTCTGTACCTCATATAGATCTATGTCATTATTAAATAATGACTATAAGATATTTATGAGAATATTAACTAACAGAATGAAAATACCACTATTAAAAACAATAAATAATGATCAAACTGGATTTATATATCATAGACACACACATGACAATATTAAATGATAATTTCTCTTATAGATTATATTAATAAATAAAATAAAGAAACACTCATAATTGGCTTAGATATAGAGAAAGCCTTTGATTCCCTAAATTGGGACTATTTATTCAAAATTCTGGTGTTATTTGAATTTCCTCCTTCCTTTCTTCATCTCCTAAAGAATATATATACAAATTATGTATTGTATGTTAAGCTAGGTCCTTTCATCTCTGAATCTATACATATAACAAAGGGGACTAAATAAGGATGTCCCATGTCACCAATTCCATTTGCTTTGGCTATTGAAATATTGACAGATTCAATATGTAACAATACAAAAATCAAAGGAGTACATGTTTATGAACAATACAATTGTATAGTAATGCTCTTTGCTAATGATATATTATTAACATTATCCAATACAAAAGAGACATTAGAAGAATTAGATATTTTAATTGACACATTTTACAGGACTTCAAGACTCCATTTCAATAAATCAAAATCAAAATTGTTATTTTTAAATAAAAAAAAAGAATTGCAGATGAAGGGGAATCACATTATAGGGAAACAAGAATCTACCTTAAAATATATAGCAATTGAGTTATGCAAGGATAATAATGAATTAGTCTCAAAAAACTACAATAATATCATCAATACAATTAAAATCTCTGTGGAAAAGTGGAACAAAATAATATTAACATTTGAAGATAGCCTACAGTTAATAAAAATGGTTTTACTACCCAAGATTCTATATATAGCTTTGGCAATACAACTGTTACCAGAAAATAATATATTGAAAGAAATAAACTCATAACTAATAAAAGTTTTATGGTTTCCCAAAAGAAATAGAGTAGCTTTAATACATTATATCCGACCATGGAAACAGGGAGGATTAAACGCTCCTGATATAGAAACATATATAAAAGCATCAATATCTAAAACAATCTCAGATTGGATAAGTCCAAATTATTCTGCAAATTGGAAAGAATTACTAACTGCAATATCAATAAAGAAATTTGATTTACAAAAAAAATTTCAAATAACAGATAAAAGCAATATGCCATGGCACATGTTATGTATTAGTATGCAATATAACATAACTAAGCCCACTAAAGCACGTATGATTAATTATTACATTGACTCATTTAGGAGAATTAGTAATACAAATATAGATTTAAAAATTTGGTTTGATCTTTTAACACCATTCATAGTTACAAAGAGCTATCTACATAAAAGATACCGAGAAATAATTAATTCCTGGGAACAGAAAGGATTTGTTTGTTGGTTACAATGCATCAAAGAACTAATATCTGGATATGCAAACAATAGAAACAACATACAAAATTCCACAACAAGATTAGCTTGCCCCCCTGCCTACACTGGTAAAGTGTTTTTTCTGTGTTTTCGTTTTTTTTTTTTTTATGTTCGAATATCCAAATGTCGAACATTTGGTCTCAACCATGTAATGCTCGACATTTTGGATGTTCGAACATTTAACATAGACCCTAATCAGTAACACTTGAAAATGGTCCTGATAAGTGGGCATTTTCAAGACTCTCAGGCCTCTAGGAATTATACACAAATGCAAACAGGCCTCACAATGATATTGCTGTTAACTGCAATCTTTTAAACTTTAAAAAATAATTCTCTAATTCATTAAGCACATTGTGGAACAAATCACAGTCCATTCCAACTTATCCAGAGTTGACAGTATAGGATTGCAAATCCAAATTCAAAAAAGTATTGTTTCTGTTGTTATACAATTCAATAACCTGTCAGGATTATTTCTGTTACTTTGTCCAGCTGGATTAAAATCCAATTCAGTTTCCATAGTCCTTACTTCAGCCATGGTCTGAGGCTAGTTGGTAAAACAATAAATATCCAAAGTGACAAAACCAGAGCTAAGGATGAATGGTGAATCCAGAAATGATAAACTGCCAAATAAAAATGATACAGGATACACCAAAACACTGCTGAGTAGTATGAGCAAATAATTTTTTGAAGGTGATCGCTTTCACAATTAAAAGAATGCTTCATTAGACCAATAACAAAATAAGACACCATCATATTTAAAATAACAAACAGACAATCATCTATAGATAAAACTAACAAATCACAATTACATATGCTAATTAGTCCCTCTAAAAACATCCAATTCCTGTAGAGAAAACATATTTTGTAACAGTGAATCATCAGCTGCCTGAAAAATGCACCAGCCAGAATGATACCACAGTACAAGCAGAAAATTATTGATTTCTACAATTGGCTAAGTTGTTGGGGTCATTCGAAAGGGATCCAGTATCTGTCTGCCTGGGATGATATGATTGACAGACATTTCTGGTATCATTCTAAGGGGATCCAGTATCTGTCTGCTTGGGAAGACATGACTGATAGACCCGATGCTTTGTCAGAGATGGCCTGCATCTGTCACTCCTGGGCTTCTGGATACTGGCCAATGTTCTTGCCACCCCTATAGTGCCTTTTTTAGGTGGTGTTACAAAGACCAAGTTATCACTGTAACAGCTACAAACAAATGCAATCTGACTGTCATGCTGCTCAATGCTAGAAGTCTAAATCTCAAAATGCACTTGCTTGAAGCACTCCTTAAAATGGAGAACATCGACATTTGTGGTGGAACAGAGACCTGGTTCAAGGCAGCAGAAAGCACCCCTGCACTATCAGGCTATAACTCATTCCACACTTTTTGGCCCCAAAACTTGGACCGAAGCTCCAAAGTTGGTGGTGTTTCCATATTCATAAAAGATGCTCACAGCTCCAGACTAGTAGCCCAACATGATGTATCTGAGATACTTCAGATGCAGCTAACATTGGGTAAGACAGCAATTCAGGTCGTAGCCTGCTATAGGTCCCCAACCATGTCCCAAGACTCACACTTCACATTCCTAAGCACCCTGGAGAACATTAGGGTCCAATGTAACACTCTTGTATTGGGTGACTTCAACTACCCCTCCATTAACTGGGAAAAATACTCATGTACCTATACACTTGCCCAACGTTTCCTGGAATTCATTAATTCCAATGCCCTGGACCAGCTCATTCTAACCCCCCTAGAGGTAGCAACATCCTTGACCTTGTCATTACTAACATGGGCGACTGTTGCTCTACACCAATAGTCAATTGCTCCCTGGTTAGATCTGACCAGAAACTAATTACCTTGGAAACCCACACCCCACCCCCCACCCCTGCAAAGGTAACCACCATGGAAAACTTCTCCAAAGCTAACTTTGAGCTCCTAAAAACAGAGGTGGCTAACTTCACGGCACCGATGCAAATGGAGATCAGTTGCATGACCACAGAATCATACAGCAGTGCACTGTACGGACACGTACACAAATGCATGGATCTCGCCATACCCAACAGAACCAAGATGCCCTCCTCCAGAAAAGGAAGCCAATCTGGTCATTTCCTGCCATAAACAAACTCTACAACAGAAGGAGGAAACTGTTGCGGAATAAGCTGAAGTCCCAAGACTGGAAAAACTACTTTATCAGCCTCAACAAAAAGTTGAGATCCCTCATCAAATTCTCTAAAGCTAGCTATGAAAACAGAATTGCAACAGATAGTAAAGACAACCACAAGGCCTTGGATAGTTATGTAAAGAATCTCCATGGCAATACCCAGATTTACTCTGAGGTACTGCACAATGGTACCTTCTATACTGAGCCAACAGATATAGGCTATATACTGGTCGACAGATTCAGTGCCAACTTTACTCCTCTCCCTCCTCCCAAGGGACCAGTCACAATACCAGTAGATTGCCAGGCACCCAGTATTACTACTTCACAGGTTAAAATAGCACTGTCCAAGGCCAAGAATACAGCTTCTATGGGACCTGACAATATCCCTGGCTGTGTTCTACATGAACTACAGAATGAACTGACACCTCACCTGTGTGCCCTGTTCAGTCACAGCCTCACTTCAGGCCTTGTCCCTACCAAATGGCGCATTGCTACAGTCATCCCTCTCCACAAAGGAGGCATGACTACAAACCTTGGGAACTATTGCCCTATTAGTCTGATGAGTCTGATATGCAAAGCTATGGTACACATCATCATGGACCTAATAAACAAGGATATAGGGAATCTCCAAACTTTGGATCCCACACAGTTTGGTTTTGTGAAGGGTAGATCATGGCTGCTCAACTTGGTCAACTTCTTTGAGTCAGCCACCAGAGCTGTGGATGAAGGCAAGGTGGTTCATACAGCCTACCTTGATCTGGCCAAGGCATTTGATACCAGTCTCCACTCAGGAATCATAGAAAAACTCACTAAGCTAGGCATCAACCCCTATAGCACTAGGTGGGTTGCAAACTGGCTCACAGGTAGCACCCACAGTGTGAAAGTAGCTGATTTCAAGTCAGACTGTGGACCAGTCACGAGTGGAGTCCCACATGGTTCGGTCCTGGGTCGTCTCCTCTTTGGTATCTACTACTTCTCTGAAGTCCAGGCCAATACAAAGGGACTCTGGCTGACAAAGTTTGCAGATGATTGCCAGTTAGGAGCTATTATTAACTCCCTGAGTGATGTTGGCATCCTACAGAAACGTCTCACTGAGACCAGTGACTGGTGTCAGAACCATGGCCTTAAGCTCAATGCCAAAAAATGTGTCGTCACCCACTTTGGGAAAAACCCAGTTCCCTTGAATTACCACATCGATGGTAGTCCACTAAATGCAGAAGGTGTTATAAGAGATCTGGGAACACAGGTTGACAGCAACCTCTCTTTTGACCACCACATTACCACTGTGGTCAGAAAGTCCTTCTATGTGGCACATCTCATTACTAAGGGTTTTGCATCCAGGAAGAAAGAGGTTATTGTCTCTGTCTACTCTTCCCTCATTAGGCCAATCATTGAGTACAATGCCCCATTTGGCATGTACCTCACTAAACACCTGCAACAACTGGAGAGGCCGCAAAAGTACCTCACAAAGAGGATCCTAGGCCTTAAGCATTTGTCCTATATGGACAGACTAAAAAATTCCAACTATTCTCTGTCTCATATTGCCAACTTAGAGGCAATTTCTGCTTGACTTACAAAGCCATGTCTGACCCAGCACTGTTAGAAATGCTACATCTAAAGAAATCCCAATCCCTCCACACCACATGCTCCAGAGACCTCAACCTCATTACCACAATCAACAGAACATGATGGAGGGACAGGTTCATAACCCAGAGACTGCCCATGCTATGGAATAGACTTCCCATACATGTCAAGCAGAGCACCTCACTGGCCCTCTTCAAGAGAAATCTTGATGAGTGGATGGGAAATAGAAACTTCACCCCAGGGATCACTCCAGTGGCTTTACTCAATGGAGGCACTGGGAACTAACGTCGGGTGGCACGACGCCAGGGTAATCCTATGGGCTAGGCTTGTAAAGGTCCTGGGGCCATTAGCCTAGTACACAACTATGAACCTATGAACTAATTAAATCATGTGATCAACATTAATTAATATGTATTATATTCATCTGACCAGAAATATTCAGTCAAATGACATCATATGACATGACCCCTTTTCTTCCCAAATTACATACAAATGCTGTAAAACCTCTGTATGATAGGAGCAAATGGCAAACATATTCAAATGATCACACGTGTTATTAATGTGAATCATATTTATCATCTAACGTCATGGCCCTATGCTAAAATATAAAATATTGGAAGAACCTATATGGGGATAGAACAACAAAGTGTTTGCAACAAATATAAACTGATGGTTGCGTATTCTGGAGTACAATGGTACATGTTTATTGACATGATTTGAGAATGGACTGTTCACTCATAAATTAAAATAGCAAATGATATACAAAGCTTAAATGAAACATGAATAAAATAAAAAAATAGAAAGTAGAAACTACAAAGCAATGAAATCGCACTTATATCTAAAGTCCTCTCATTTGCCAAAAATTAAAATATGTCCAATCAAAACCATTGAAAATGTAACCTCATTATGCATAACAATTGGCCTATCTACATGCTAATAAAAATAAGCAAACCAATCAAATCATGTACCCCCATATACCAGAAAGGAGTGTGAATCTTCTCACAAAAAACTTTGTAATTCAGCAAAATGACAAATAGCCTATATTCTATGTAAAGCTCATGTCCAGATCAATGCCAGATCAAGCAAGAGTAAACACAGAAAACGATTAAATCTGATACAGTACCGAGCATGTACCCATGCAATCCCAGCACCAACATGATGCTTCCCTATTGGGAAGAAACTATAGTTTTCAATAATGAAGAATTTTCATCATTTATGGGTTTCTACCAACGTTTTGTCAATGATATTTTGATTGTTTAGAAAGGCACCATAAATGACTTGCAATTGTTTGTGGAATTTTTACATCATACCATTTCCTTTTTGGAGTTTTCATTACATTATTCAGATTCATCATTTGAATTTTTAGACATCAGGGTCACCAGACTTCCTAATGGCATGTTCAATATGGGGTTATTTAGAAAAAAATTGTTACAGGAACACCTTATAACACAGACAGAGAATGCATCCTAGCCATATTTTTACTAATGTATTAAAAGGACAAGCAATGCGTATTTCAAGGTTGAATGTCACTGATGATAGATTTAATCATGATCTAAGGGCCCTTAGTTATAATTTTGTGGAAAAAGGATATAATAGGAATGCAGCTGATAGAATATTCCCACAAGTTCTACCCCTAAGAACCGCTAATGATTAATACTATTTTCCAGCAGTTCTATTCCTAATATCTGGAATAAGAATATTAGGACGGACAAGACATTTATTAATATTCCTATCTATTATATGAGCATTGTTAACCAGATCAAAAATATTTTTCCAAACACTGGTCTATTTTATTGACGGATGAGAGGATTGGTAATTTGGTAGGTGGGAATCCACACTTTTGTTTTAAGAATACAAAATCCCTGAAACAACTTCTATTGTGTCCAATGAATCAATAACCTCTCAAAAGTGATGTTAGTAAAGTAGGCACTTCCAAATGCTGAAATGCAATTTTTGTAAATATATAGATACTGACAATAGTTTTTAACATCTGTATACAGGGCAGAATTTTGTGTTCAGAGCTTTTGCTAACTGTGATACTTGCCGTTTAGTATACTTGGCACATTGCACTGTCTGCTTGGCCTTCTATGTCTGCAAAACCAACAGGAGCTTCAAATAACAGATAAGGAAACATCTATATAGTATTAGGACTTTGAATACTTCCAAAGCTTTAGCTAAACACACTATAGAAAATCCCTCACATTGTTTCAGTTTTTACCAATTGAAAACATCCATTTGGCTGACAATAAAAATGTCACTAAAAGATCTGAGTTGAGACAGATTATTAAATTAAGGTCTGACAGGGGATTGGGGTTGAATGGCAGTGTTTCCATCAAGCTTGTTTTTAAAAGTATGCAATCTGTTAAGATAAAATGGAGTTTTGGTTAATTGCTTTGCTAGTGGGTCCAAGTATGTTCCTTATATTTTTTGGTTGTTTTTAGATATGTAAGTATATTTCATGTGGAGTATAGTCTGATTGACTCATTATTTTGTTTCTGATTGGTTGACTGGCATGCATAAGCAAAGTATGTGCTTGATCGGCTTTGATTTGAAAGGCTGTATGCAATTTAATGAACAGGATAGTTGAGATGTCATCTATGTATTTGGTATTACTTAGCTTCATTTTGCACTGTTTGTATATTTCAGTAGTGTCAAAAAATGGTTGCTGCGGTGGTGCAGTGGTTAGCATTGCCACCTTACAGCAGGAGGCTCTCTGGTTCGATCCAGGGCTAGGGTGGCTTCTGTGCAGAGTCTGCATGTCTTCCCTGTAGTCACGTGGGTTTACTCCGGGTGCAACAGTTTCCTCCCAAAGACGGTAGGTGGATTGGACACTCTAAATTGGCCCTAGGTCTGAGTGTGTGCATGTATGCGCCTTCTGTGGAAGGTTGGGTGCCGAGCTGGCAACTCAACACTCTAAAAACTTCACTGCCAATCATGAGCGGACAGGTGATCTCCTGTGGCAACCCCTAACTGGGAAAAAGCCAGAAGTAGTGTCAAAAAATAACAAATTTTATGTTGATTTATGTGCTATTGTTAGCTAGTCCTGACATTGCATGAGTACACATTCAGTACTGTATCAGATTTGTAGAAATCTATTTCTGTGTTTACTCTTGCTTGATCTGGCATTGATCTGGACATGAGCTGTATATGGAATATAGGCTATTTATCATTTGACTGGAATATAATGTTTTTTGTGAGAAAATTCACAATTCTTTCTGGAATATGGGGCTACATGATTTGATTGGTTTGCTTATTTATAATAGTATGTTGATAGGTCGGTTGTTATGCATAATGAGGTTTCATTTTCAATGGTTTGATTGGACATATTTGAATTTTTGGTGAATGAGATGACTTTAGCCATATGTGTAATTTCATTGCTTTACATTTTCCAGTTTCTATGTTTTTGTTTTATTTGTGTTTCATTGAAGCTTTGTATATCATTTATTATTTTAATTTATGAGTGAACAGTCCAGTCTCAAATCATGTCAGTAAACATCTACCATTGCATTTGGTATACACAACCATCAGTTTATGGTTGTTGCAAATGTTTTGTCATTCTTTCCTCCTCTGGGGTCTTCAATATTTTATATTTTAGCATAGGACCATGACATTAGATGATGAATACACCACATTAATAACACATGTATGATCTTTTGAATATGTTTGCCATTTCCTCTTATTGCACAGAGGCTTTACAGCATTTGTATGTAATTTATTGGTAATAGCAACTGTCATTTATTATTATTTTTTATATTTGATATTTTTAATATTCATTCATCACTGTTTAACTGACATTAATATAGGCAGGATGTATACATCAGAACATTTCTTGGGAAGAAAAGAGGTCATGGCATGTGATGTCATTTGACTGAATATTTCTGGTCAGATTAACTGAATGCATATTAATGAATGTTGATCACATGTTTTGATTAGCTGGTGCATTTTGCAAACAGCCAATGACTCGCTGTTTCAAACAATATTTTCCCTAAAGGGATTGGATGTTTTTGGAGGAACAAATTAGCATATGTCACTGTAATTTTTTTAGTTTTGATCTACAAATGATTTTTGATTTGTTGTTTTGTTATTTTAAATATGATGGTATCTATACATTTGTTATTGGTCTAATGGAGCAGTATTTTGACTGTGAAAGTGCTCACCTTCAATAAGTTATTCATTCATACTACTCAGCAGTATTTTGGTATATTTTGTATCATTTTATTTGGCAATACTTTTAACATCTTCAGAGTACTTATACTTGTTTTAGTGACTCCACAGCAACTCCTGAAAGTATTGAACTTCTCTGGCAATTGAGAGTGAATGCATGTCAATACCCAGGGATTAATGAAATGAGTACTATAATGTGTATTCTTAGACTGAAAAACTTGGCTAGATAGCTATAAACCACAGTATTGGGTTGAGTAAATGTACAATCAGTTTTATCACTTTTCTTCATTTTTTTCTTCACTTTTCTTCATTTTTTATTCATTTCTTATTTATATTTTATTTTACTCATTCACTTCTTATTAATATATATATATATATATATATATATACTAGATATATTTTTATCTGTTATTGATTCATCTTTTTTCTATGTCTACCTCAGTGGAATATCTTCATTCTAGTAAATATATATTTTTCGGTTGAATATTCCATCGGACATATTATGTTAATATTGTAATTTATCCTATTATATTATGTGGACTTTACTATCATATGTACGATGGAATGTACAAATAGGGTTAATTAACTGACACAATACATTTTTACATTTACACTTATATTTCATTTTACATTCCATCTTATTTATACATTATACACCATGGACTTGTATATCAACTTATATAGGATATATACATTCACACTATATTAGTGTATAGATATTTATATTATTTATTTGTCCATACAATTTGTTTTCATATGTATATTTGTACATTTACATATACTTCTTATAAATATTGAATATACATATATATGTGTACATATATACATTTATATATATATATATATATATATATATATATATATATATATATTTTTTTTTTTTATATATACCTTTTTTATATATCTTTCATATACAGAATATCTATAAATGTATATAAATATATATTTCTTTATAGTCGAATTTTTAATTGTATACCATATGTGTTGTCTCTTGGAGAGGTTTTTAGTTACAGTTGAGGTGGAAGGCGGTTATAGATTTATTAAAGGTTTGGATATAAATTCCAGCATTTATATTGTACGCCTTTAAACCTCAATTTGCTCACCATGTGACAGGATTAAATAGTGTATTTAAGTCACCTGTTTTAACATTTACTTTTTGTATACTTTTTGTATGGTTTCTGAAGAAGTCGAGCTACCTGTTTTGATGAAAAGTGGATTGTATTTTTCTACACTTAAAAGGTTATTAAAAGTACGTTATTGCCATTCCGAGTACCTTGGTCTATGTCTAGTGTGGAGTATTAAGGATCCGTGCCTTTTGCAGTTTAGATATCTTGCATCATTTTATTTGGCAATACTTTTAACATCTTCAGAGTACTTATACTTGTTTTAGTGACTCCACAGCAACTCCTGAAAGTATTTCTGCTTTGGTCATACCGTACATTTTGTATTAGTATTAAATTTACACAGTATAATTGGGTACCCTTTGTAACAGCCTTAGGGTAGCTGACTGGTGGCAGCATGATTAACTCAGAGTCTTGACAGAAAGGGGCATAGCTAGTAGATCTGAGCCAGCTTTTCCCAGGTGTATGTGTGTATGAAACTCAAATATCCAAGTGTGTTTGTCAGCTACTGGGGACAGAGACACAGAGCTCCAAAGTGGTCAGTGTGGAGTTTTGCGTGGGTCTGGACAAAGAAAGATAGTCCAGTCCCAGGACTGGAGTATGCTCCCTGTGTGCACTTAAGAGAAATTGTGCTTGGTGCAGGGTGGTGCATCTGAAAATACTGTGTGAATCCATCTTTGCTGTTAGGTAACATCCCTCACCAGAGTCAGTGGTGAGGATTGAGGCTCCTTGATTTCTGGCCCAGGGTAGGGACTCATTACATATTGGAGGCAGCTAGGTTGGATATTAATTGAACTTCAGTAGCCAATGGGCAGTTGTCACTAAAGTTGTGTGTACTCTCAGCAGCCACAAGGTAAACATACAGAGCTTCATTTTCACAACAGTTTTATTTATTTTTGTTTGTTTAGTTTAGTCAGGGAAAGCAGGCAAGGATATATGCAGAGGATTATAGCAAGCTGACAAAGAACCAGTCACCCAAGGTGTGTGATGCTAAAGGACTAGTGCATGCCAACTGATTAAAGAGGAAATGATTTCAGCCTTGGTCACAGCTGCAGCACGGACCAGCAACCCAGAAGACAGCTAGTCTGGTGATGAGAATGAGCAGTCTTCAGCGACAGGACAGTTCAACTTTTCCTCAGAGGATTTAAAAATTGATCTGGAGTTAAAGAGACTTGAACTGGAGGCCAAACATTTGGAAGTAGGATCAGCAGAGAGACTGTGGCACTAGGAAGTCAAAGACAGACTGCAGCATTTGGAGGTCAAAGAGTGACTGTGGCTTTTGGAGGCCAAAGACAATGAGAAACACCTTGAACATGAGATGGAGATGCTGACTCTTCAGCTGGGTTATGGAGGTGATGGGGAAGGGAATAACCAAACCCCAGAAGCAATAAAGGTCAGTAAATTTCTTCCATAGTTTACAGAGGGTGATGATAGTTTTATTCATGGATTTGAAAGGGTATGTAAACAATATAATGTTGACCAAGGGCTCTGGGTATGGTTTCTGACTACCTTACTCCATAGTAAAGCTGTAACTGCTGTTTCTAAATTGTCTGATACTGATATATGTTTTAAGTTAACATTTGAAGCTTACAGAAAAAAGTTTCATGAGCATAGATGCAAGTCAGATGAAAGTGTATGTGATTACATTCCTGGGATAATCACTTATTTTCCTAGGTGGGTGAATGGGTGTCAGGTCACCACTTTTTAAGGGCTGGCAGACCTTTTGGTGAGTGAACAAGCCTTTAGCACTTTGCTTGAGGACATGAAAAGCTGGTTGGCAGACATGGAGTGTAACTCTGCAGATGAGCTGGGGAGAAAAGGGGATCTCTACTTAGTAAGCAGGGCATCACTGCACAAGAAGGGGATTCCCAGTACTGCACAAGGTTGTAGGGGGAACTCATGGTGGGTAGCCGAAACCACCTGAACAGAGCACGCCAGTAACAGGTGAAGCCACTAGTACAGTTACACTGCTGGGATCAAGGGATAGATGTTTTAAATGTAACCAGAAAGACCATGTAGCATACAAATGTCCAGTGAGGCAAGGTGGAGAACCAAAGTTGAAGGAGCCAGCATGTGTAAATAACAGCATGCCAGTGGTAAGTTGTCTGAAGACAGCAAGGGTACCAAATTATCACCGAGGTTTGGATCCTCTTAGTGGATGGAAGACAGGCCACTGCTAAGTGAGACACAGTCTCTGACATAACCATTGTGAAGTCTGAAGGGGTTAAAGAGGAAGAGTACTTGCTTGGGCAGTTCAAACCAGTCAGAGCTTTAGTTGGGACCCCATTCTAAATACCTTTGGCCAGGGTTCACCTTGACTGGAAGGGTGGAAAAGGAAGCAAGCAGGTAGGTGTGTTTTTGGATATCCCTGCAGATGTAATGATAGGGAATGATTTTGGTAATGCAATAGTTATGCAGAGTCAGACTTGGAGACAGACATGTGCGTCAGGTAGCCTGGGGGTGACCCAGATAGACCCCCCCCACCAGAAGCTGGTGAGGTGGCATTTTAGGGAGAGAGCTACCCTATAGCAGTGAGCCTGAAAGGGAGCCACAGATACTAGTAGGTACTGATGTTCCCATGGACAGGGTGAATGGAAGTGCAGAGGTGAATGGTAGTACCCAGGCTGACAGTGAGGCACTGCTGTCAGAAGAGACCAGGCTTCTGGGGAAATGGAGCTGGGAAGGGTCACCAAGGTAGAATTGAGATAGACTCAGTTTTTGGACCCTACATTATGAGGCTTAAGGAAGGTAGCTAAGGAGACACCTGATTTTCAGGGAAAAGGGGATTATGTATACTGGAAAAAAGGGTTACTGTATATACAGTGTACACCTGAGGGAGTGAGAGGAAGAGGTAATACAGCAATTGGTAGTGCCCAGAGCCTACCACTTGGCACTTCTATCCATAGCAATTTATATTAAAAAAGTACATATCACATGACACAGCCTACCAATAAAAGTAATAATCAATTACATTTAAAAATCAGTGTAACATCGTATGCTTCCTAAATATCTTTTAATATAAATTGAATGTGCTCTACAAGATGTTATTTAGTACCGAGGAGGGGGCAACCCAATAGCTTTGCTTGTTTTAATAAAGTGAAGAACATTTCTGTGCTTTGTTTTATTCATGTATTTGCTGGACATTTATCGGACACAGTTTGCCACAGTGATATTGTTGTGTTTTGACTTCTATCCATAGTCCATGACATTCCTTTTGCAGGTCATATGGGCATAAAGTATACCAACAGACATATTATGCAGAACTTTTATTGGCCTAGGATTGCAAGGGATGTAACAGGGTACTGAAGGACTTGTGAGCAGTACCAAAAGGTAAGCAAGGCAGGAGACAAGGTCAAAGCTCCTTTGATGCCTTTGCCTTTGATTGAAGAGCAATTTCAGGGGGTAGCTATGGATATTGTGGAGCCTCTGAGTACTCCAAGTTCCACAGGGAAGAATTATATCCTGGTGGTAGTAGATTATGCTAGTAGATACCCTGAGGTGGTGGCTCTGTACTCTATCAAGGCAGAGAAGGTGGCAAATGCTTTGCTAGAGATTTTCAGCAGGGTAGGTTTCCCAAGAGAAATACTGACTGACAGAGGTACCAATTTCATGTCAGACCTGCTTATCTGTAGAAGCTCGGTCAGGTGAAACACCTAAAAAACACCCCCCAACCAACCCCAGACTAAAGGTTTTGTAGAGAGGTTATACTCTACACTAAAGACCATGCTATGGGCATTTGTAGACCAGTTTAAGAGAGAGGGGGAATAAATATTTGCCTCATCTGCTGTTTGCATGCAGACAGGTACCCCAGGAATCCACAGGTTTTTCACCCTTTGCGTTGCTGTATGGGCATAAGGTGAGGGGGCATTTTGATTTGATTTGTGATGAGTGGGAGGGTGAGTGTGAATGCCACAAGGAGTCTATTGTGGCATATATACTAAACTGCAGGACAAGGCTTAGGGAGCTCATGGGCAGGACCCCAACAGCAGAAAAAGGTCTAATATAACAGGAATGCTCGAGCCTGAGAATATGCTGTGGGACAGCAGGTTATGTTGCTCATTCCTGTTAGACACAATATGCTTCAGGCAACTTGGGAGTGACCCATTGGAGTTGTAAGGAAGGTCAATAATGTTAACTACATGGTAAACCTGCTGGGCAGGAGGCAGGGGTACAAATTGTACCATGTTAACATGATGAAGCCTTACCATGATAAGGAGGTCCTGGGCAGAATGCAAAAAGCAGGGTAGACCTTTAAGCCCAGTAAGTGTAAGGTGGGCATGACAGAGGTCTTTTACTTGGGACATAGAGTGGGGAGTGGTAGGATCAGGTCAGAGCCTACCAAAGTGAAAGGTATTCAGGCATGGCCTGCCCATGTCACCAAAAAGCAGGTGAGGGCATTCTTAGGGACAACAGGGTACTATAGAAAGTTTGTTCCTAATTATAGCACAATAGCTGCCCCAATCACAGACCTGATGAGGAAAAACAGGCCAGATAAGGTAGTGTGGACCCCAGCCTGCAAGCAGGCATTCCAAAATCTTAAAGGGGCTTTGGGAGGAGATACTGTGCTAGCCAATCGAGATTACAGCAACGAATTTGTTGTGCAGGTGGATGCTTCAAACCATAGGGTGGGGGCTGTACTCAGCCAGGTTTCCTTAGAGGGATCAGAGCACACAGTTATAAATCTCAGCTGTAGACTCCAACCCAGGGAGTAATATTATGCAGTAGAAAAAGAATGTATAACCATAGTATGGGCACTGCAGAAACTTCAGCCCTATCTGTTTGGAAGGAAATTCACTGTGATTACAGACCACAATCCCTTAACATGGCTACATCAAGCCAGCCAGCAAAATTTAAAATTATTAAGGTGGACCCTAGGGTTGCAGGCATATGACACGACAGTGCGGCACCGTACTGGGGTCTACAATGCCAATGCAGATAGGGTCTCAAGACAGGTTATAGGTTAATGTGTTCCCAGACATGCCCATTTCTCTCAAGCAATGTTTTTCCAGGGTCAATTGAAAAACTAGCTTGTGCCAGGGAGAGTAGGGCAGTACATGTGCAAATATGCCAGCATAGTTAGCTGGAGTTTAGTAAAGAATGTTATGTTATTTGACTATCACACTGATTTGTACAGATGTGTGAGTTAAAAATATATTTGTAAAGTTACTTGTGTTAAAAATGCATGAACAGTGGGTCCTGCTGGGCAAAAAAAGAGATATACATGTATGTCAGACAGTATTATTATAACTGATTAAATGTATATGTTTTAACAGAGAACCCTGGAAGGGTGAAAAGTTTGAAATCGTGTTATAGCTTTCACTCGCTGCCACACATCTTAGCAAAGCTCTGTGTGTGCATTGTACCAGAGTTAGGTGACCAGAGGTGATGTCATTCTCTAACCAGCATCTGGTTTCTTTGGAACTCTCACAGCAGCACTTTGGTACCTGACAGGAAAGATTTCTAACAGGATATATATCTCAAACATCCACAAAGACAGGGAAAATAATATTCTGGCTTATGCTGTGGTAAGACACACAGCACATATCAGCTTGACTTGCTTTAGTAAGTAGTCAACAAACAGCAATTCTTTAGTTAGTCAGGAACATTTAATGAGAATAGTTTAGTATTGTTTTCTGCATCTTTTAGAAACTATCCAATTGTATCTTTTTTAATACCTGTATGGTTGAAACGCTGTTGTTTATTGTAGTCAGTATTCTCCTGTTTTCTGTTTTATTATTTATCATTAAAAATTGTAATACCTTTCATTGTGGCTGGTCCTTTAGAGAAAACTTTTAGTATCTTGATAGCACTTCTGCTTGTTTTTGTGACACTGTGCCTGCTCCTGAAAGACTTGCTGCTTTGATCACACCCTACCATTTGTATTAATTTTACACAGTATAATTAGGTACCCTTTGTAAGAGCATTAGGGTAGCTGACTGGTGGCAACATGATTACCTCATAGTCTGGGCAGAAAGGGGCACAGCTAGTAAATCTGTGCCAGATTTTCCCAGGTATATGTGTGTGTGTAAAACTCAAATATCCTACTGTGTGTGTCAGCTGCTGGGAACAGGGACACAAGTGTCAATGTGGAGTTTTGTATGGGTCTGGAGAGAGAAAGAGAGTCCAGCCCCAGGACTAGAGCATGTTCTCTGCGTGATCTTAAGGGATATTGTAGTTGGTATAGGGAGCTGCATCTGAAAATTTTGTGTGAATCCATCATTGCTGTTAGTGACCGAACAATCACTGGAGTCAGTGGTGAGGATTGAGGTTCCCTGAATGCTGGCCAAGAGTAGAGATCCCTCACAGGTGTATACTAGGCTAATGACCACCAGGACCTTTATAATTCTAGATGTGCAACCCAACCCAATATTGTCCTCATGAACATGTACACCTATTTGAAGGGATATGTCAGGTATTGAATATTTGCTGTTAACCTCTGTCTATCAGAGACATGACAGCCAGATCAGGAGTGATTTTTTGATTTTCCATACAACGGTAAAGGTTACATTTGAATAGGATTAGGGATGGACACTGCATCGCATGGATAAGGAGCTTATTCCACAGTATAGAGATCCTTTGAGACACATCTGCGTCATTAACATGTTCAGTTTATGTCACAAGCAAAGTTTTAATCCTTGGATCCAGTGTCTCTGGTATGATTCATTTCATGCATGTGCAAAGGGTCCATCTTTTCTTCCCTATGCCATATGCTTTTTTCTTGTCCAGGAAAAGATGCTCTACTTTTAACACACGCATTTCCATAAACATGATTACCAGTGGAATTTCACTGTCGATGTCAGTTTGTACAAAAGCAATTTCCTGAATGCAGCCTTTGTTTAGCTTATATGATGCATTTAAATATCTGTTCTAGGAGCATGATGCACATTACATGGCCATTGGGAAACAAAATGCATATTAACCAGTACAACAATATTTCCCCTCTCATTTTTGCTAATTTTCAAACAAATCTGAATAGTGGAGAAAGGGATAGGATCCAGAATATAATCTTTGTTATACTACATTGCTGTATTTAGTTAGGACTGTTCAGGTCTAACTTACATTAGTACAGCAACCAGGATTATCTCTGCTCTAAGAGCATCGGGTTTGGGCACTGGGCATCATCTCTGGATGGGTTAGATGTATATTAAACCCAAGTAACCACCCATCGCTCATCCTATCCCTTGTAAAGTACACATTAGGACCTGCAGCCATGGGTAGGCACTTTCCTGCTATATCTGCATCTAGCTTTGTGGATAGGGGCATCTTGAGGTAATGTGGCAGTTGCCTTACATTCACTGGCAGCCACTTAATTCTGGAACAGACAAATATAGTATGTAAGAGATGTAATTACACAATGTCACTGGATATAGACTCTCACATACAGATACAAAAGACAACATACATGTTGTCAGTGACACACACACACACACACACACACACACACACACACACACACACACACACACACACACACACACACACACACACACACACACACACACACACACCACTCACTGCACTTACAAAGCACCAAACATATAGACCTACATATGAGTAGGTGCTCACATGTAACTTACCCAAACCTCAAAGGCCTCTCATTGCATTCTGTCTCAGCTGCCTATTACATAAGGAGCAATGTCTCACAGCCCAGTATTTTGGTCATAGGAGACTCTATTTTGAGGCATGCTGATGTCCATCTTATCAGGCTGGATAAGGAGAAGGTCACAGTTGTTTGTCAAGTGCCAGGACCCATCAGATCATGCAAATGCTCAGGTCACTAAACCCAAGTACCAGTGTAAGTCAGTCATAATCCATATGGGCATAAATGACCTGAGATGTACCACCCTGGAATATATGAAGACAAACATGCTTGAGCTCTCAGAATATGTGCCACAGACAGGTATAAGCCTAGCATAGAGCAGCATACAACCATCTCCAAGGATGATGCCACAATGCTAGCGGAAAATGATTGACTTTAACAATTAGCTTAGCTACTGGTGCCATTCCAAAGGTGTCCACTATTTGTCCACCTGGGAAAAGATGGTTGACACACCACACTGCTTTGCCAGAAATGGTTTTTACCTGTCAACAGTAGGCTTTCAGATATTGGCCAAAATGTTATCTACCCCTATAGTGCCTTTTTAGGCATTGCCAATCTGAGGTCAAGCTAAAGGTATTACTGTTCAGTGTTAAGAGTCTCAACAAGAAGATGGACTCCCTGGAAACACACTTCACCATGGAGAAGGCTGACATCAGTGCAGTTACTGAAAGTTAGTTCAAAACCACAGAAAACACTCCGGCAGTACATGTCTGTAACACCCTTCACATGTTCCGATCACCGACTGCACATGAAAGAGCAAATGGCAGAGGTGCATCTATCTACATAAAGGATAAGCAAACCTCAAAACCGGTCAAACAATATGACACACTTGAGATACTCCATGTCCAAATAACCATGGGAAAAAATCCATTACCATATTCGCACTAGCTACAAGTCCCCCAACTGGAACCATTAAACTCAGAAATCATACCTGATCTTACTTGAATCACTCACCATTAAGCCCAATACCATATTAATGAGTGTTTTTAACTACCCCTCCATTAACTGAGAAGCACACTTCACTATTAACTTGCAGGTCCAAAGATGTCTAGACTTTGTAAATGCAAATGTCCTGGAGCAGCTAGTCTGCCCCCCACTATGCTACAAATATCCCAGACCTGGTACTCACAAATATGGTTGAACCCTGTACCCAGCAAGTGTGATGTTCTCACTGGTTAGATCAGATTAGAAAGCAGCCTCTCTTGAAATTAAGTTAAAATTAGACCCCCACCATCTAACACCAAAAACTTTATGAACTTTTCTAAGGCTAACAACCTCCTATTAAATGATGGCATAGCTAGTTTCCAAGTGCCCCCAACCCAGAGAATACAGAAGCCTATGCAGAGGCATACACAAAAGTTCTATATGACCATATAAACAACTGCATAGAAACAGCAATATCAGACAGAAATAAGTCTAGGTCAAATTGCAAAAACAAGCCACTTTGGTGGATCCCTGATATTAGTAGGTTGTATAACAAAATAAATAAAAATCCTGTCTAGAGGTAAGTGAAAATCTGCACAGCAGATTAAAAAAATCCATCATTAGTTTAAACAAGCAAATCAGGGAGCTAGTCAAGTCTTCAAAAGAAAATTTTGAGACATAAATGATCTTCCAAGCTAAGGATAAATGTAAGGCATTTTTCAGTTATTTCCCCAATCCTAAGGGCAACTCCAACAATATGCGGAATTAGTTGCAGAAGACATCACCTACACTCATCCAGAAGACATAGCAATACTGTTGTCATATACATTCAGTTCAAATTTCACTTCCCCATTACCTCTGGTTCCCACCCATGAAATACACTGCACCTTTTCTCCTCCAGTTAGGACCAAAGAACAGGTCTCCACTGCACTCTCTAAAGCTAAAAACATGACTTTGATGAGTCCTGGTGCTATAACAGTGTGTCTGTTATATAGCTTGAAACAGGACATATCAGCCTCACTGAAATCTCTATTCAGCTACAGCTTCTGGATTAGTTTTGTCCCAGTGGAGTAGAAGACAGCAACAGTCATCCCTCTGCTTAAAGGGGGGGGTGGGCATCAACAGACCCGCAAATTCCAGACCCATAAGTTCGAATAGTCCTATATGCAAGACCATGAAAAGAATAATCATGGACCTGATAAATAATGACATAGGAAAACTCCAAACCTGTACCCAACCTAATTCTGCTTTGACAAGGGCAGGCCATGCCTACTAAATCTGGGGGAATTCTTTGAGAAAGTCACCAGGACCATGGGTGAGGGTAAAACAGTGCATACTGCCTACCTGGACCTGGCCAAGGCATTTGACACAATTCTACACTTAAGTATTATAAACAAACTCACAAAACTGGGCATAAATCAGTATGTCACCAGATGGATAGCCAAGTGGCTTATAGACAGAGCATGTTATTAAAGTGGGAGAATCTATGTCCAGCAAGAGGCCAGTTACTAGTTGTTCATCATATGGCTCAGTGCTGGGACCACTTCTGTTTGGAATATATTTCTCTGAAGTCAAGGCCAATGTGGAAGGCCTCTGGTTGACAAAGTTTGCCAAAGTCTGCAAGTTGGGGCAATTACTGAATTTTCCCAATGATGTATATATCCTTTAGAAGGGCCTGACTCAGACAAATGATTGATGCTAGAGCCATGGCCTAAAACTAAATGCAAATAAATGCATAATCATATCCTCTAGGAAGTCAAATACTCCTGCAAGTTACAACATTAATAGCATACCCATAAGGGTGGACTCAGAAGTGAGACATCTAGGTACTCAGATATATAATAGCCTGACATATGACCACCATGTGTCAACAGTGGTGAGCATGTTAATCAAAGCGGCACAACTTTTAAGTAAAGTTATGGCATCCAGATCAAAGGAAGTGATTAGTCCCAAAAGTTCTTGGCTCTCATTAGACCAATAATGAAATGCAAGACACCATTTGGCGTATACTTCACTAGGCACTTACAACAACCTTTATCCTTCACCATTTGACATAAACAAAACCTATTCTGGCTAACGTTTGTTGTGTTGGTGGGCAACCCAAGCTATCAAGGACCAGTTTAACAAAGACCCTTAGGGGTTGCCTCTCAGCCAAAAACATCACATATCTTAGACAGGGCATAATACTGAACCCAACCTGTGCATAATGAGGAGGCTTCTGAAATGCAACAAGTGGGGAAAACAAGGGGTTGCAAGCTGGAAGGCAGCCACAAACCAGGCATGAGTGCCATGCTGTTACCCTGCAACACCCTCAGTATCAGGACTAATTGAACTCTTTTTACAAAGAATATAACACCACATTTACAATAAATTCTCAATGTACAGGATAATCTTCAAATTGGTTGTTCAGGTGTTCTCTGTGATGATATAGGATAGTGCCAACATAGCCAGCTGGAGTTCTGTAAAGAATGATATGTCGTGGAATATCAAACTGATTTATACAAGATACTTGTGTTACAAATGTATTAGAACTGTATGACATTTGAAAATCAAAATGTGTTTGTAAAGTTTCTAGTGTTATAAAATGTATTAACAGTAGGTCTTTTTGGACAAGAAGGAATATACATGTGAGACTGTATGCATAAATATTAGCAAAGGACACTGGAAGAGAAGTGGTTAACCTCAGTCCTGTTAGTTTTGGAAAATCCTTGAAATTAATTTAGCTAATTAAACCATAAGCACATCACTCCACTGTGCTGAATAGGACTGGAGACAGAAGGTCTGGAAGAAGCCTTATTTCATTAGCTCAGTAAAAAGAGGGGAAGCCACATGTATTGCCATAAACATTTAGATGTGTATTGTAGCCATCTATGTTAAATTCCTGTATCAGCTTCAAAGGAGGATACAGTGAGAACCTAGAGTCAGGTGACCAGATGAGGTCTTTCTTCCCGCCATCTTGGGAATTGTGTTTTAGATATTGCAGAGAGTGTTCTCTCAGTAGGACTATTCACCACATCATCTTCTTGTTCTATTTAGTAGGTAGGGAATAATAAATCTCCTAGATTCAGTCAGGAAAATATAGTGAAGCTTAGTTTAGATATTGTTTTTCTTTATTTGTCTGAGTCTGTCCATCAATGTTATTTTCAATATTTCCTGTTATTTGAACTCTGTGGTTTACTGTAAATATATATTCAGTATTTCCTGGTCTTTTATTATATATTAAATGGATTTAAAATGTGTATTGTGTCTGGTCCTTTTAAAAAGTATTTAACCTTTGAGAGTGTTTATATTTATTTGGTGACACTGTGTGGGGCACTCCAGAAGGCCTAGATGTCTTGGACAACTACTACCATTTGTATTAGAATTAATATTACACAGTATAATTGGACACCCTTTGTTAAGGGCCTTAGAGTAACTGATTGTAGAGTGCCTGGTGCCAGTGATAACTACCTTATAATCTGGGCAGAGTGGGGCACAACAGGTAAATCTGTGCCAGACAGTTACAGCACAATTACAGCCCTTAAGGTGAAATAACATACCTAACACACTAGTAATAGGCGACTCAGTAGTCAGGCACATTGATGCCCCACTCACTAGGCTGGACAAGGAGAATGTTACTGTTAGCTGCTTATCAGGAGCCAGAATCCGCCACATAACACAAGCACTCAGGTCACTCCAGAACAAGTACAAATATGACTCTGTCATTGTTCATATTGGTGTGAATGACCTGAAATGTACCTCCCTGGACTACATGAAAAGAGACATGGGAGAGCTTTCTGATCATGTAGCCCAGGCAGGTATGACCCTGACCCTGAGTAGCATCCTGCCCTCACCAAGAATGATACCTCAGTATAAAGAAAAAAATGATCAATTTCAACAATTGGCTAAGCTTCTGGTGTCATTCAAAGGAGATCCAGTGTCTGTCAGCCTGGGATGACATGCTCAACAAGCCGCGTTGCTTCGCAAGAGACAGCTTGCACCTATCACCCCTTGGCTTTCAAATACTGGCCAAGGCTCTTGCTGCCCCCATAGTGCCTTTTATAGGCAAGGCTCAAAATTTAAACCCATCACCATAAACAGCACAAGTAAAAAAATGAGGGTTATGCTACTCAACGCCAGGAGTTTAAATCTCAAAATGCATGTGCTCGAAGCACTCCTAAGTATAGAGAACGTCGACATCTGTGCAGTAACTGAAACCTGGCTCAAGGCTCCAGAGAGCACTCCAGCACTACTGGGCTACAACTCATACCACACATTTTGGCCACAGAACACAGACCGAAACACAAAAGGAGGGGGTGTATCCAAATTCATCAAGGATACTCACACCTCCAGGTTAGTGGAGCAGCATGATACCTCTGAGATCATCCATGTGCAACTAACATCAGGCATATCTGCAATACAAATTGTGGCCTGCTATAGATCACCGTCCATGACCCAGGACCACCACTCCGCCTTTCTGTAGACACTGGAAAACATGAAGGTCCTACCGAACACCCTGATATTGGGCAATTTTAATTACCCTACCATTAACTGGGAAAACTACTTGAGTACAAACTCCCAGGCTCAGCACTTCCTGGAATTTATCAACAAAAATGCTTTGGATCAGCTGGTAAACTCCCCTACCAGAGGCCACAACTTATTGGACCTGGCCATCACCAACATGGGCGACAGGTGTTCCATACCGGAGGTCAACCCGTCACTGGTTAGATCAGACCATAAACTAATCACCCTGGCTGCCCACACCCCACCACCACCCCCAACCAAGGAAACCACAGTGAAAAAATGTTCTAAAGCAAACTTCACCTTACTTAAGGCAGAGGTGGTAAGTTTCACAGCCCCCATGCTAAAGGATAACACTGCCCAAGATGCAGAATCCTTTACAATTGCACTCTATGAGCACCTACAAGGATGCATGGATCGTGCCATCCCTAGCAAGACCAAGACTCACTCCTCTAAGAGAAGGAAACCAGTCTGGTGGACCCCTGCCATAAACAGGTTATACAACAGAAGGAAGAAACTAGTTCAGAAAAAAAACAAATCCCAAGAAGGAAAGACATCCCTGATCAGTATCAGTAAGAAACTAAGGTCCCTTGTGAAATCATCCAAGGCTAACTTCGAAAGAGAAATAGCCAAGGATTTGAAAGATAACCACAAAGCCTTCTGTAGCTATGTCAAGAATTTAAGTGGCAACTCGCAGATATGCTCTGAGCTAGTGCAAAATAGCACATAATATACTGAACCTACTGATATTGCCAACATCCTGGAAGATAGATTCAGTGCAAACTTCACCTCCCTCTCACCTACAAAAGGGCCCACAACAATACCGGAAAAGTATAGTGTCCTGGAAATCACAGAAGCACAGGTGAAAACAGCCCTTTCAAAAGCCAAAAACACAGCATCAGTGGGGCCAGATGGTGTCCCAGGCTGCATCTTGCATGAACTACAGAACAAACTAATCCCCCACCTAAACACACTGTTCAACCTCAGCCTCTCCACAGGCTACATGCCCATAGAATGGTGCACAACAATGGTTATTCTGCTCCACAAAGGAGGGGTCACAACTGACCCTGGTAACTATCGCCCCATAAGCCTGACTAGCCTGGTCTGCAAGGCTATGGAGCGTATCATCATGGAACTCATTAACAAAGACATTGGGAACCTCCAAACACTTGACCCAACCCAGTTCAGCTTTCTTAAGGGCAGATCATGCCTAGTAAACCTGGCTGACTTCTTCATTATAGAAAAACTCACCAGCCTGAACATAAACCCCTACCTCACAAGATGGGTTGCCAACTGGCTTACAGACAGAACTCACACAGTAAGAATAGCGGGCTCCAGCTCCGACTCTAAACCAGTCACAAGTGGTGTCTCACAAGGCTCGGTTCTGGGACCCCTACTGTTCGGCATATATTTCTCAAAAGTACAGGCAAACACAGGAGGACTATGGCTAACCAAGTTCGCCGATGACTGCAAACTGGGAGCAATAATTGACTCTCCGGCTGACATGGACATCCTTCACAAAGGCCTTACTGAGACAGACACCTGGTGCCAAAGTCATGGCCTCAAGCTAAATGCCAAAAAATGCATAGTCATCCCGTTTGGGAAAAACAAAACACCCACGAATTACCACATAGGCAGCAGCCCCCTTAATACAGAAGAGGTAATAAGAGATCTGTGGAGCCAGGTAGAGAGCAATCTCTCCTTTGACAATCATATTGCCAAAGTAGTTAGGAAATCCTTCTATGTGGCCCATCTAATTACTAAGGGGTTCACATCTAGAAATAAAGAGGTTATAGTGCTCCTCTACTCGTCACTCATCAGACCCATCATATAGTACAATGCCCCATTTGGGATGTAACTCACAAGACACTTCCAACAGCTGGAAAGACCACAAAAGCACCTCACCAAGAGGATTACTGGCCTCAAACATATGTCCTATGCAGCCCGAATGAAAAAACTCCAGCTGTACTCAGTGGCATATCGCTTACTCAGAGGTGATCTCTGCCTGACTTACAAAGCCATGTCCCACTCAGAATTGATGGACATGCTCCACCTAAAGAAATCCAAGTCATTGCAAGCCATACGCTCTAGTGAGCTAAACCTCACCACAACAATAAATAGAACATGCTGGAGGGATAGATTCCTGTCACAGAGAATCCCCATGCTTTGGAACAAGATTCCTAACTACATTAGGCAGAGCCCCTCAGTAACACTCTTCAAGAGAAGCCTTGACGAGTGGATGGGTAACAGAAAATACACCCTTGGGATCACTTCATTGGCTCTGCTTGATAGAGGCTCAGTTAATTAATCAATGGGGTGGCAAAAGCCGACATACTCTGGCTAGGCTTAAAAATGCCCTCTGGCAGATAGCCTATGAATCTATGAACATACAGACTTTCCCAGGTGTGTGTGTGTGTGTGTGTGTGTGTGTGTGTGTGTGTGTGTGTGTGTGTGTGTGTGTGTGTGTGTGTGTGTGTGCGTGTGAAAAGTCAAATCTCACAATGTGTGTGTGTGTGTGTGTGTGTGTGTGTGTGTGTGTGTGTGTGTGTGTGTGTGTGTGTGTGTGTGTGTGTGTGCTACTTGGAGCAGGACATAAAGCACTGGTTGCACAGAGAAGGTGTTGGAGGACTTGACTTAAACAATCTGTTGAAGACCTAGCCCTACAGCTGTACCAGAGGGGAGTCTTACTGGGGAAAGGGATCAACACAGATATAAAAAAAAAAAACAGACCCCAGGCTGACTGCATTTCCTGTGTGCTCTTAAGGGAAATTGTACTTGGCACAGTGAGCTGCATCTGAAAATACTGAGTGCATCCATTTGTATTCCAAGTGAACGTCCCTCTCCAGGGTCAGTGGTGAGGATTCAGGCCCCTTAATTACTAGCCCAGAGAAGGGTCGTCACACTCTTCTTCAAGGTTAAAGAAATCTTTGTCTGGTTTCTCTAAGTCCGGAAGTTTGATCACTCAGAGCCCAATTTGCCTGGCTGCCCAGGCCATTCTGTGGTTAATAAAACATCTGGAGATCTGAATAGCACCATTCCTTCTGGCTCCCATACATTGAAGCCTCAGGACAATTGAAGACCTGAACAGTAGCATTTCTGGGTACAATAAATGAAGTCTGTGAAGGTTGGACAGAATTCTGGCTAATAGAATTCTCTAAGTGACTGTGTTTAAGTCATTCCAACCAAGGTGAATGACTAATACTCTGTGTAGTTTCTTGTAGTTGACAACTGAAAACCTCCAAAAATGGAACAAGGACATACCAGAAAAAAAAAAACAATATGTTGAGCTAGCTATTTATTATGCTGTATATACACCATTAGGCCCACCAAAAAAGAGAAAGCTTGAAGACATTCTCGTTTGATGAAGGAATGTCCCAAGAACCAGATAACTTCCTTCACCATAACACAAAAATTGTATTATTGCCTAATATAAGACATAAAGGTGTCATACAGCCACTTTCCCATTCATTCAGTACCATGGGGGAATGAACTTCTATGGCTAGGTCAGATGTATGTCATATTCTAAATGAATGTGAGGACTGCCCCTGAAGATTTAAGCCTTGGGATAAAAAAGCTTAAAATAATGTTGAGTTAGCATTCCCTAGCTTGAATGGTCTGCCAGATGCAGAGATACATACAGGGCCTGCACATACTGCCATAGTGGTTATATTGCGCAACAGGATGAACCAGTGGATCTGGCAGAAAACCAGAATTCTAAACCTGTCTACTCAGATTTGCCGTCCTCATCTTGCCTGAGCAGTTTTGGACTTTCCCACTCATATCAACAGAATTTCTCTGTGAATGACAGCATCATCCCAACACAGAGACATTAACATTTCACTACCCTAGTAGGCCCTGGCATACAGGCAGGTGAATAAGCTTACCCAAATGATAAAAGTATGACATTTGTTGATGAAAGAAAGCAAATTAACAACAATGGCAAGTAGATGGCTTTTTATTGGCTTCCTAAGATCCTTTGTCACCCCTTTGACATTTTCTCAACCTTTAACCAGCCTCAGGGTTGTCCAATGTTCTGAGAATCCAGGGAATATTAGCAGAGTAACTTTTGTAGCATCTGTGTACCAAGTATTTTAACACCAAAAGCAATCCTCAGCCTCTGTGACTGTCAGAAATGGAGTTATAGAAACCTTTAAAGGTCTGCACTGAAGATGAGTAAGTCCTTCTTGCATTGTGAGCTGGGGAACTGACCACTATCAAACCAGCTATCCTTTTCCGATTAACCAGACTTTCAGAGGAATGAAGGTTCCCAGCAACTCTGTTTCCCAGGCTAGCTGACAAAACTTTATAAACTGAAAATGGGAAAGGCTATCAGCTATTGCATTGTCACAACCCAGTACGTGATTGCTTGAAAAAGATAAATTCATCTGCAAACTCATGAAAACCAGCAATTGAATGATAGATTGTACACAATCAGAGTAGCCCTGCTTCCAAACCCATAAGGCAACACACTAAACAGCCAAACATTCTAGTTATTGGTGACTCCATTGTAAGACATACTGTTGTTCCCTTACCAAGCTAAACAAGGAAAATATCATAGTGAGCTGTCTATCTGGAGCCAAGATCAACCAGATCACACATACACTTAGGTCTTTAAACCACAAGTACCAGTATGATATGGTCATAGTCCATGCAAGCATAAACGACCTAAGACATATCTCACTGGACTGGATATGAAGAGAGACATGCTGGAGCTCTCTGAATGTGTGTCACAGGCATTTATGAATCTAGCCTTGAGTAGCATCCTCCCTTCACTAATAATGATACCCCAGTAGCAGCAAAAATGACTTCAAGAATTTGCTTAGTTTCTGGTGTAACAACAAGGGGATTCAATATCTGTCAGCCTGACATGATCAACAAACCACAATGCTGTGACAGAGGTGGTCTGCACTTGTCACTACCTGGCTTCCAGATGCTGGCAAAAACTTTATCTATCCCCATAGTGACCTTTCTAGACAGCACCAAGCTGTCAAACCCTCCAACATAACAAAACCCAGTCATGACTACTTAAAGATACTGCTGCTCAACACTAGGAGTTTAAATAAAAAATTGCAATCACTGGAAGAACTCTTCACTATGGAAAATGCAGACATATGTATAGTCATGGAAACATGGTTCACAGCCATAGAAAGCACCTCGACTATCAAAGGCTACTATGCTTTTCATATATTTTGATCTCCCTCAGGTCAGGATAAAACAGAGAGGAAGTGTCTCAGTGTTCATAAAGGGGAAGTACACTGCTAAATTCCACCAATAACATGACTCGCTTGAGATGCTCTATGGTCAGCTAACAATAGGTTTGACCTCCTGTCATATCCTTGCTAGCTACAGATCTCCCTAACACGAGCCTGGAAAAACACAGCTTCTACCTAAACTTACAAGAATTTCTTAATATTCAGCATAACATTATACCTGTGGGTGACTTAAACTACTCTTCCATAAACTGGGAGATTTATATGACCCATAATTTACTTGCTTACAGATTTTTGGATTTCATCAATGAAAACACCCTGCAGCAACTAGTTAGCTCCACAACTAGAGGTATACATATAGGTTCATAGGTTCATAGGTAGGTACTAGGCTATTGGCCCTAGGGCCTATATAAGGCTAGCCAAAGGTACCCTGGCTTTCGCCACGCAGGAAAATTATTTTCCTGTGCAACTGTCGAACAGAGCCACAGAAGTGATCCCTGGGGTAAATTTCATATCCTACACTTAGTACTCACGGACATGAGAGGATGCTGCTCCCTCCCATGCATTAACTCCTCCCTAGTAAGATCTGACCACAAAATGATTTCCTTCAGTATTAAAACTAGCCCAGAATCCCCATCAAACTCCAAACCTGTTAAGAACTTTGCTAAGGCTAATTACTTGAATGTAAGTAACAGCTTATTCAACTTCCAAGCTCCTCTGAACCCAGATGTCACTAAGGCCTACTCTGAGCTGTACACAAAAGCAATGTACAACCACATTCATAGCTGAATAAAGGAGGCAATACCTGTCTGAGTCAAACCTATGATTACTGGCAAAAACAAACCACCCTGATGGACCCCTAACATAAATAGGCTATTCAACAAAATAAAAAAAAAATCCTCTCCAAAGCCAAGAAGGAACAGACAAAACAGTGCAAAAAGATATTCACCAGACTAAACAAATTAGAGAGCTGGTCAAATATGGCAAAGCAAACTATGTGGCAAAGATAACCTTCCATGTGAAAGATAACCATAAGTCTTTTTTAGTTATGTTCATAACCTCAGGGGAAATGTTCAGCAATGTGCCAAGTTAATCATGAATGTCAACACTTACACCTGGCTTGAAACTGTAGCAAACCTGCTGAACAACAAGTTCAGTTCAAACATCTCCACCCCATCACCTCCTACCACACCCAAAGAAAAACTTGCAACTATTCCCCTACCAGTCATTGTGAGGGAACTGATCCTTACTGCACTCACTAAAGCCAAAAACACAGCCTCCATGGGTCCTGGCAATATTTCAGGATGCTTCATTAATAGCTTAAAACAGAATCTATCAGGGCCACTAGAAACCCTCTTTAACCACAGCCTCCAGATGTGCTTTGTCCCAGAGGAATAGAGGACTGCGACAGTGTTTCCTACGCACAAG
Organism: Protopterus annectens; assembly: GCF_019279795.1. Classification (NCBI taxonomy): domain Eukaryota; kingdom Metazoa; phylum Chordata; order Ceratodontiformes; family Protopteridae; genus Protopterus; species Protopterus annectens. Next base: position 756,729,299 of record NC_056732.1, on the reverse strand, counting down.
GGTGGGCCATCAACTGACCCAGAGAACTACAGACCCATAAGCTTGACCAGTCTTATCTGCAAGGCCATGGAGAGAATTATCATGGACCTGATCAATAATGACATGGGAACTCTCCAAAAACTGGACCAGACCCAATTTTGCTTTGTCAAAGGGAGATCTTGCCTGGTCAATCTGGTGGACTTCTTTGAAAAAGTCACCAGAGCCATGTATGAGGGTAAAACAGTACAGACCACTTATCTAGACTTCGCCAAAGCTTTTAACACAACTCCCCCCTCATGGAGATCATAGATTAACTTACTGAGTTAGGTATAAACTCCTACATCATCAGGTGGATAGTCAACTGGCTCACTGACAAGACATATGTTGTCCAGATAAGTGAATTCACTTCCAATGAGAAACCTGTAACTATCGATGTCCCATAGGGCTCAATGTTAGGACCCCTCTTGGTTGGTACATACTTCTCTTGAAGTGAAGACCAATGTTGGAGGCCTCTGGCTCACAAAGTTTGCTGTTGAATGTAAAGTGGGATCAATCTTTGAATCCCCAAATAATGTTGACATCCTAAAAAGTGGCCTAAAAATGACAACTGACTGGTGCCAAAACCATGTTCTGAGACTAAATGTTAAAAAATACATAATCATACCATTAGGTAAATCAGATATTCTTGCAAATTATGATATTGATAGCACACCCCTAAAAGTACACCCAGTGGTGAGAGATCTAGGAACATGGAGAGACAGTAATCTAAATGTTGATCAGCAGGTATCTACAGTACGGAAAAAAAGTCTTCTGTGTGGCTCAAGTTATAAGTAAAATCATGGCATTAAAATCAAAGGATGTCAGTGCAATTTTACTTGGCTCTCATTAGACCCATAATCGAGTGCAATGCTCCCTTCTGCATGTACCTAACTAAGCATTCTTACCAATTGGAGTGGTCCCAGAGGTTTGTCACTAAAAAAAATACAAAGCATAAGACGCATTTCTTATGCATACTTACTAAGGGCCCTATCCCTTTACTCCATCTCATATCGTTTATTAAGAGGTGAATTATGCCTGGCCTAGAAGGCATTCTCTGAGCCAGCCCTGATGAAAATGTTACATATTTGCAAGGAAAATTAAACAAGGGTTATGCATTCCAGGGACCTAAACCTTATTTGTAACGCTAACAGAACTTACTGGAGAGACAGATTTGTATCCCAAAGGTTATCTCATATATGGAATAAACTTTTCATCTTCATAAAACAAAGCCCAGCCTTTATTCTCTTTAAAAAGAATTTGGATAAATGGATAGGGAACTATAAATTCACTTTCAGATTATTGCCCATGTCCATTAACAACAGAGGCAATCTGTAAAATGACTCAGGGTTCTAACACCCAAAGGCCCACCACCCTGATACTATCCCACCCCATATTTGGCAATTAAGAAAACAATAATGCCTTCCAAAATGTGTGTTAATGTGTAATTAATGCCTGCCCATGGATGCTATGAGGCCCGCTGCCACAGGAGGAGGGCCTCTACACCCCTGGAAGGGCATTAATTACACATTAACATACAATGTGAGGGCATTATTGTGCTTAGAAAATGGGCTCTCTGTAAAATTGTTGTGTTTTACTTACTTATTCATTGTTTTGAATACTATATTATTTTATTATATATTTTTAATGTAAAATAGTTCCTCCACCTAATGTTTCAAACTTGCTGTAGTATATGTTTATAGCGTTGGAGGAAGCATTTTACATTCAAAATATAACACTTTAAAAAAACCCAAGTATTTACTTTACTTTTTTGGTCCCTTACTCCTAAAATGTTTGGTTTATTTCCAGTCATTGGAGACAGAAGTTAATAAATAATGACATGCATTTGAGTTTCAGAGTTTTATTTCCTTCAGAATATTAGCACAAATCCTTTTATTTAAGCAAGTTTGTAATTTTATAAGAGCAATAATTACAATTTGTTCTTATTTTTGAGCTTTTTTCCCCTTTTATTTTAGGCTTTATCCAGATTTCTTCAGTTGAAGGGTTCAGAGGTATACAAACCTCTTTGCTGATGCCGGTGGTAGATCTCACTCACTTTCTCTCTCTCTCTCTCTCTCACACACACACACACACACACACACACACACACACACACACACACACACACACACCTCTGCTTCAGAAAATGCATGTTAACGCAAGTCATTTCAAATATGTTCCTAGTTTGAGATTTTGTCCCTCTCATTTTAGACTTATCCAGATACCTTGATCTAAGAACATACCTCTCAACTGTACATATTTTTGCAGAATTCCCAGATTTTTGCCTCGTATTTTCAGTCTGCTCCTCATAAAAAATGTGTATTTTGGCAAACCACTGGGATGAGCTAAAGATTAATCTTCTTCTTCTTGTGGCTTTTCCCAGTTAGGGGTCACCACAGTGGATCACCTGTTTCCATTTCTTCTTGTCCTCTTCATCTTGCTCTGTCACACCAACCACCTGCATGTCCTCTCTAACTACATCCATAAACCTTATCTTAGGCCTTCCTCTTTTCTTCTTACCTGTCAATTTCATCCTTAGCATCCTTTTACCAATATACCCAGCATCCTTCCTCAGCACATGTCCAAACCAACACAATCTTGCTTCTATGGCTTTGTCTCCAAACTGTCCAATCTGGGCTGACCCTCTAATATTAATATACTTATTCCTAATCCTATCTATCCTCATCACACCCAGTGCAAATCTTAACATCTTTAACTTTGCCACATCCAGCTCTGAGTCCTGCCTTTTTGTCAATGCCACTGTCTCCAACCCATATAACACAGCTGGTCTCACTACCCTTTTGTAGACCTTCCCTTTCATTCTTACTGGTACTTGTCTGTCACAAATCACTCCTGACACTCTTCTCCACCCACTCCACCCTGCCTGTACTCTCTTCTTCACCTCTTTTCCACACTCGCCATTACTCTGAACTGTTGATCCCAATTATTTAAACTCATCCACCTTCGCCAACTCTACTCCCTGCATCCTCACCATTCCTCTATCCTCCCTTTCATTCACACATATATATTCTGTCTTAGTCCGGCTGACCTTCATTCCTCTCCTCTCTAGAGCATATCTCCAACTCTCCAGGGTTTCCTCAACCTGTTCCCTACTCTCACTACATATCACAATGTTATCTGTAAACATCATAGTCCACGGGGACTCCTGTCTGATCTCGACTGTCAAACTTTCCATCACCAGTGCAAACAAGAAAGGGCTCAGAGCTGATCCTTGATGTAATCCCACCTCCACATTAAACGCATCTGTCACTCCCATGGCAGATCTCACCACTGTCACACTACCCTTGTACATATCCTGTACCACTCTTACATACTTCTCTGCCACTCCCGACTTCCTCATACAATACCACAACTCCTCTCTAGACACCCTGTTATATGCTTTCTCTAAGTCCACAAAGACACAATGCAACTCCTTCTGACTTTCTCTGTACTTCTCCAGCAACACTCTCAAAGCAAACATCGCATCTGTAGTCCTCTTTCCTGGCATGAAACCATACTGCTGATGACTAATCATCACCTTCATTCTTAACCTAGCTTCCAGTACTCTTTCCCATAATTTCATGCTGTGACTGATCAGTTTTATCCCTCTGTAGTTACTACAGCTCTGCACATCACCCTTATTCTTAAAAATTGGTACCAAAACACTTTTTCTCCACTCCTCAGGCATGCTCTCACTTTCCAAGATTTCATTAAACAATATGGTTAAAAACTCTACTGCCATTTCTCCTAATCACTTCCAAGCTTCCACAGGTATGTCATCTGGACCAACAGACTTTCCATTCTTCATCCTCTTCATAGCCATCCTTACTTCTGCCTTGCTAATCCATTGCACTTCCTGATTCACTATCCCCACATCATCCAGCCTTTTCTCAATCTCTCTCATTCTCTTCATTCATCAGCCCCTCAAAGTACTCCTTCCATCTGTTCAACACATTCTCCTCGCTAGTGAGTACATTTCCCTCATTATCCTTTATCACCCTTACCTCCTGCACATCTTTCCTAGCTTGGTCCCTTTGTCTAGCAAATCGGTACAGGTCCTTTTCTCCCTCCTTAGTGTCCATCCTTTCATACAACTCTCTATATGCCTTTTCCTGATGAGATGGGATGAGCTAAAGATTAATATAGCTAAATAATGACATGCATTTGAGTTTCAGATTTCATATCCTTCAGAAAATACATGCCAGCAAAATCCTGTTATTCTAGTGACTTTCTAAGTTTATAAGAACAATATTTAAAATGTGCCCCTATTTCTTAGCATTTGTCCCCCCATTATGTCAGGCTTTGTCCAGATTTCTTGTGCTAGTAGGTTGAGAACTATATCTGAGGTTGGTAGGTATACAAAATTGCTGCAGCTGCCAGGGGATTGCCAGATCGCTTTCATGCTTTACTCTGTTTGTCACTCTCACACACACACACACACACACACACACACACACACACACACACACACACACACACACACACACACACACACACACACACACACACACACACACACACACACACACACACACACACACACACACACACACACACACACACACACACACACACACATTCTTCGCTTTAATGTACACATTTACTCACACGCAGACAGAAACATAAACACACATACACGCACACACTTTTTTCTGGTTCACTCGATCGATCTCTGTCTTACTCATACACGCATATAGTCTCACACATGCTTTATTTTCATTTTTTTCTTTCTTTTATTTTACACTCGCTATACAGCAAAAGCATTGCTTAGCGAGTGTAAAATAATGGCAACTGTTCTGTTTTCTCAGTGCAAGCTCCACTGCAGCTTGATATGCTGCCATGAAGCGGCAGACATGTTTTTCAGTGGGCATTACTTGTACATTAATACCCTGCTGGAGAACGTTCGTTCTCCAAAAAGTGTACTGATGTACAGTTTGCCCATTCTCTAAGATATAATATTGTCATATCCTAGGTATTATTGGCTAGGCTTGTAAAGACATGGGCCATTAGCCTAATAATCAGCTATGAACCTATGAATGTATGAACCTATTTGGACTTAAAAGAGTGCTTGTTTAGGGCATGGACTACTGCAAGATTGTCCAAGGAAAAGAAAATCCTGCCATTTTACAATATATTCCTTCCACACCAATGTGGCTACTCAGAAGATCTCAAGGAAGGTGTTGTCTTTCCTCCTTTTGGCTGACCAAGACAAAGGCCATCTAGCTGTGAAACAACTCACATAAAAATAACCACAGATCCTGCTGCATATGTGAAATGGTTCAGCTTAGTGAAAGTGACCCAAGGTGACTGCCAAAGGGAAACTCCATTAAATTGGTTCAAGAAGGTGTACCACAGGCAAAGGTCATCCTTGTCTCTACATATATGGTGGACCCTATTGTTTTTAGATTTATTATGCTTCAAAAAAATAGAGCTGTTCTTCAAAAACTACCAGGTGCACTGGTACTGTAGACTAAATTCAATAGCCTATGAAGCTGCATGATGTCTCCTATGCTGGTCTTACAAACCCTCAGAAACATCTGAATTTTGAGTCTGAGATGCTCAAGTTTGTCTGCTGGGAGCTTGGTGGCCCTTGCCACTACATCAACTGCCAGACCCAGGAATGTTAGCTCCTGGCTCAGTTCTTCTGACTTGCCTCCAGCCAAGTGTACATCTAGGGAAGTACAAATGTCAATGAAAACAAACATCCCTTCAGCAGCCACTTCTTTGCCCTTACTGCACTATCAAAAAATCATCTAGATAATGAACGACTGACTGCTGAGCTGCTATTTGCTACCAACACCAATGTAAGGCCATGCTAAAAACTTCGAAGGTAGTACAGGCTACCAAACTCTCCACAAGAACTGCCAAATCAAAAAAAGAGTTGACTGTTAAATTGATGTCCCAGTAGGCACCAGTCTTGCTGCCTGATGGGAAGCAAATGAAATGCAGATTTAATGTGTAGCTTACGGAGTCAGGGGTTTAAGGACCTGAAGATTACTTCTGCTGCCTGCTCCATTGAGGAATAATGGACTTTAGTTTTATTCTTGTCAACAAAACCATTGACTGGCAAACTAAAGGTGAGAGAGGTGGTGTATCAACCTGTATTTGCCTTCTTTCTTTTTAGGCAAAAGGCCTATAAGGGAAATTTTAAAGGCAGGACATGGAGGTTGCACAAAGGGACCAATAGCCTTACCTGCTAATATTTCCTTTTAGATTAATCTAGAGACTATGAATTCATGTCCTTTAATGTATGAAAGATTTTTCACTGGCTACTAATCTAAAAGAGCCAAAGAACCAATTCTAAACCCTTTTTCAAAACCCTAAATAAGTAAGATGACCACTGCACTATCAGGGTAGCCTGCTATCAGGTGAACCAACTTATCTAGTTTGACTAGGGAGTGAGAGAGTCAGCAACCATCCCTGGCCCATTCTGAAAGAAATTTCTGGCCACAAAAAGATAGTTTCCCTTGATTCTGGCTAAGCTGGGGTGAAGTCATGATATTCATGTGATGGGAAAACTAGACTTAGTACATTGTTAAATTTGTCTATTTTGATCTGTCTAGACACTGTTTCCTATTCTTTGTGATTCTTTACTCTTCCCTGGACATTTATCTGTGTACCTACGTATTGTACCATTTCTTGTACCCAGTCTCTGATAATCCTTCCATCACTGTCTGACTAATATCCTTTACTCTCCCAGTTGTCTCCATTTCTCCTAGAATTGCATTATTCACTTTCTGCTCACACTGTCTATTTTTTCTCTTTACAGTTTGCTTGGGCCATCCACAAGCCTCAGGATCGTGCACCCCCCCCACACACACACACACACACACCTTTGATGTTGAAGCAAATTTTCAGCAAAAGCTCAGATCAGCCCTGAGAAATCTCAACTTTTATACACAAGCCTTCCAGTAGAATTAAATATTAGGTGAATGTAATTGAATTGCTTTTAACAATTTTCTCTTACTTTGTGACTATCATTGTGAGGTGAGCACAGCTGCACTGAGCTCCATTCAGCTTCCAACTTGGAGAGCTTTAACGAAGTCGGCCACTAGGTAGGAACATACTCTACTAATTGTGCAAGTTCCTTATTCCCTCTGTATGCAGACAGGTGAGCTCCAGAGTCTAAGGTTAAAACTATTCCAAAACAAACATTTAGTTCAGTCCCAATTCCCTTTGCTCTACTCATCCTTAAAGAGCTTGCTTTGGTTTCTGTAAGCTGAAAAGCTCTAACATAGTGTATTGTCTTACATTTCCTGGCTCCTCATTGTTTTTTTCTTTTCTTTTTGGACTCCTTCCTGCTGGGGTTGCTCTGCAGCCAGTTCTAATCACCCAATCTCACACTGATAATTGCTACCCCCCTCCCCTGAACTATTCTCCTAGGTGGCTATATCAATACCCACTCCTCTGGGAGCCATCTTTAAAATGTAGCAAGGCAAATAACTTGCATCCCCATTATAAACCTATGTTTTACTTATTTTTTGTATAATTCTTCTGGTCTGGTTTAACCCCACTCTGCTTGCCCTCACTGTGCTAGGACTCGCTCTGTGCACTGCCCTGCTCCCTATTCTCAACCGCCCCCAGTACTGTTAAATTTATATTGTCCTAGCCACTCCCCCTACTACTTCCTTCCAACCAGCATCTTATACATCACAAAGTGGCCCTCCCTCTCTACAACCAAACTTTTCTCCTTCCTTTCCTGCCAAATCCTGGTAGAAAACTGTGCCCTATAATGGCCAGGCCCCTTGCTATGCTAGCATCAACAAAAACGCTAGTATTTTCTCTACTCCCCCTGATGCTCATACTATATCTCCTCACCGCCTATGAAAGCCAGTACCACCATGGATTCCACTACCCAAAATATCAAACAACCACCCCAGACTTCTCTTACAAGTTAGCTCACCTAACTATCCCCCACACATCTAAACCCGAATCCCTTTTACCTTATCACCTAATTAAAATCTTAAAATCTCCCTTAAAATCTAATCCAAGGGACAAGCACTATCTAAGACTTATTCATAAGTTTCTAAAGCTCATAATCAGATTTCAATATAACACCGTTACCGATGGGGACATCCATCCCATCCCTGGCCCATCTCCACCTGGTGACAACAGTGCCTACACCACTAACCCAATCAATAAACTACCCCTTAACAGTCCTGCAAATGCTCTCCTGACATTTCACTTGAACATTCGAAGTATAAATAATAAAATCCCCAACCTGCATGCCCTCTTAGCAGGTCATTCCCCAGACATAATGTGTCTTACAGAAACCTGGCTTAAACCTACTACTGCTGATAATGAGGTATTACCCCCGGGATACTACATATACACCGATTAGACGGAAAAGCTAAGAAGGGAGGTGAGATCCAGTTCAACTGGCCCAATTTAATAACGCAGAAATCCTCATTACCAAACTGCAAATTAATAATAATAAGAGTATAAATATTGTCTGTGTCTACATTCACCCAGGCAATAAAATAAGCACTCCGGAAGATATCCTTCAGTGGTGATCCACTACCTGCCCTCAAGAAACTATTGTTCTTGGTGATTTTAGCACAAGCTGGTGCATCTACTCAGATGAATCCCATGTCACCCATATGAATCTGTTTGGGTTCACCCAATAACCTCTCCCACTAGGATTAGTAAACTCACCATCAGATAAAGTATCTTAGATTGGGTACTTATCAATAGCCACTCAGGCTTGTATACAATTGGGACTCTCGCTGATGACCTATGTGATCATTCACTAACATATTATTAAGCATAAGGCAGAAACCCACCACAAGACTATGTTCAAAACAATCAGAAATAATAAAAACTTCAAGCCTACTAACTTCCTAAATTAACTTAAATTAGTGAACTGGTCAATCCTAAAAAAATCTACCACTAGCTGAAGCCATAACTTTCTTTAACGATAAATTTCTGAGCATCCTTGACTCTCATGTTCCTGCATGTATTATAAAGACTAAATCTAATACTCCTCCAGGCTCACAAATGAAACTAAGATAAAAATCAAACTTAGAAATATTACCTGGACCAAATGGCTAACAACTACAGCCCCCCCCCCCAACCAAGAGCTATATCATCAACTTAGAAATGATACAAAAATTTGCTAGACAAAAAAAAAACTACTACCAGAACCTCCAATTTAAACACCAAAACAATCCCCACAAGCTTTGGGCAGGTATTAACCAACTTCTTCATCCAGGATAATCTACTACCGCAACTCCATCAAACTACTCCCATAAAACCCCAGAAACTGTTGCCACTGCCTTTAATAACTTTTTCACTGAAACTATTCGGTCCTTAGCTAACCAGCTTACTCCCACCCACTCTAACTCTACCAACACACCCACTTTTCATCCCCCCTTTAACTTCAAACCTGTCTCTACCACTTTTATCCAATCCCTTATCAAAAAAATTAAAACCACCCACCCTTTCAGCTGACCTCCTTCTAGCAGAGTACCTACAAAAAGCTGCCGATGCGATAGCATTCCCCATCACTATCCTAATCAATAGAACACTAACTGGTGGAATTATCCCCTCAATCTGCAAAATATCCCATGTTATACCACTCCACAAAGGTGGAAGTTCAAAAGAACTGTCCAACTACAGACCCACTGCCATTCTCTCACCACTTGCCAAATTAATGCAGAAGTGCGTTCATAAGTAGCTTATGGACTATCTCATTCAGAACGGTCTGTTTGCCAACTCTCAGCATGGCTTAAGGCCACATCACAGCACCACCTCCACCCTCCTTTCTTTTACACATGCCATATTCCCAAATAGGATCAAAAACAGGTTATCTTCACCCCTATTTCTAGACCTGTCAAAGGCCTTTGATATGGTCAACCACAAATTACTCATCCATTCCCTAAAATCCATCTCCCTAGATAACCATGATATTCACTGGTTCCTATCCTATCTGAATGGCAGACAACAGGCTACATTATGGCAGGGCAAACTGTCCACCCTGCTACCTCTCACCCTTGGTGTCCCTCAGGGCTCTATTCTAGGTTCTCTACTCTCTTGTATCTTCATCAGCAATCTTCATACTGCCATCCCTGATGCAACCTGCCCTGATCTGTATGGCTTCCTCCCCTTCAGACCTCCAAACCTTAACATAAAACACATTTAACACAGTTGAAAATTGGTTCTGTAATCACCGTCTGTTGTTAAATCCCAGCAAAACTAAACTGCTCCTCTTTATTCTGACCAGTAGATCCACCCCATTTTCCTTCTCCATAACATCCAACAATAGTACCTCTATCTCTCTAGATGACCATACTAAGCTTTTAGGAGTAATAGTAGACAAAAATCTCAAATTTGATCTGCATATCAATAAAACTTTATAACCATTAATAAGAAGCATTGCTCATTATATAGAAGCAAACCTTTTCTAACTCCATTAGCTAGGACTGCAGTCGCCTGCTCACATCTACTCCCTACCCTTCTATATGCCTCCCCCATACTCTCCAATTTGAACAAAACTGAACTTAGTAAGCTATCTCACTGTTACAACCATATTGCCAGATTTGCCTTAGGCTCAACATATAGGACACATCACTATGAAAATCTCAGTCTTCTCAGGTGGCTAGAACTACCTAACCTACTTCTATTCAATCAGCTTATAGTAGCACACAAAATTCTGTACCACCCTGAAAATACTCCCGCACTCAAAAATATCATAAAGCCATACAGTAATTCAAGGCAACTATGATCATCCAATAAACTGTTGGTCCAAACCCACAAAGCCA